>NW_020949997.1:8195102-8231154 GCF_900497805.2 Vombatus ursinus
GAAGGAAGGAAGGAAGGAAGGAAGGAAGGAAGGAAGGAAGGAAGGAAAGAAAAAGGAAAGAGGGAAGGGGAGAAGGAAGGAAGGAAGGAGGGAGGGAAGGAAGGAAAACACCCATATATACATACATACATAGATAAATACACACATAGATACAAAAACTTTGTATATATTTTCTACTTTCATATATGTGTATGTTTTTTCCATTATAATGTAAGCTTTTTGAGGGCAAGATCTGGTTCACTTTTGCCTCCATATCTCCAATGCCTAGAATATAATAGGTACTTAATAAATGCTTTCCAAATAAATAACTGTTGCCCAAGATCACACAGCTAATGAGTAGAAGGACAAGGATTTGAATACAGGTCCTCTAACTCAAAATTCTGGGTTTTTTCCCTTATGCTACACTAAATACCCTCCCAATTAGAAACAATTTAAATGAAGGGGGAAAACAAACTGGGAAAAATAATTCAGATCTGGATAATAGGACAAGTCAAAGGAACTTCAGGATTATACTGATGTCCTGGAAAATTTATGAAAACCAAAGAATTTGAACACTATATTCCAGGAAATGATTCAAGAAAATGAAAAGTTTTACTGAAAATAAGTGACTCTATACACATAGAAAGAATTTACAGGACCCCACCATGAAACAAAATCAAATTTCAACTATCCCAAACACATAAACTCCAACACTACAAGAAAAAAAAAATCCTACGCTGACAAAAATTAAATACCAAAGGACATCAACCAGGATCAAGGTGGACTTCTCCAGGAAGACTAGTAATAATAGAAGAAATTGGAATATGGCACACAAAAAATTAAGACACATAGGTCAAAAATCCAAAATTAACTGTGCAGTAGAACTGGGTTCAAAGGCAAGATAAGGACCTTTGTGAAGCATTTTTAAAAAGTCAGCAAAAAGAAAACAACAAAACAAAACACATTCATTTCAAACAACCACCAAGACTTTAAAGCTAAATAAGATAATTACCTAAAATAATTCATACTTCTTGAAACAAAGCTAAAATGGTTGTTAACTAAATACAAAAATGTTGTGCCTATTACCTAGGCCAATAAATGTTTCTGAAGGATATTTTAGCAGCACAAAAAAGGAGGTGGGGGAAAAGGCTAAAAGAGAAAGAGGGAAGATTAATCGCAAAGTGATGAACTTTAGTAGAGGGGAAGTTCAGAGTAAAAGAAACTTTCAGAGTTAGTAGTAAAAGACATGAGTAAGCTTTGCTTGGTGTGTTCTGGTTAAGTCTGGGTTAATGATAGTAGTAATAAAATTGCATTCCTTTCTGAGAAAATGAATAACGCAGATATTACATGTAAAAAATCTATTGGATCGAGCCAAAGAAACGTTCAGATACAAATTTATAGCACTGGATGCCTATATCACTGAAAAAGAGAAAGGAACTCAGGAGGCTGGGTCAGCACTTCAAAATCTTAGAAAAGAAACACAGCAATACACCATTAGACAACAGAAAGAAATAACCCAGATAATAGCTGAGAAGAGATTAATATAATTGGAGATTAAGAAAATTAACAAAATCAAAGTCAGTGAGGGTTTTTTTTTAAAGACCAAAAAAAATTGATAAACAATTAACAAATTTAATCAGAGGGAGAGCAAGTCCAAAGTACCAAAATTCAAAACAGGAAATCACAAGGGCAAAAGAAATTAAGAAACTCATCAAAGATGGTTGCATATAGCTATGTGCAAATAAATTAGACAATTTCAAAGAAATAGATGGTTATTTACAAAAATAAAAATACCAAAATTAACAAAACCAGAAGGGAATTGCCTGCATTGAAAAACCTCAGAAGGTAAAGTCAAACAGGATGCTGAAAAACTGTGTTGAAAAAAGGCTGTAGGATCAGAATAAAAAGTGAATTCTCCCAAACTTTTGAAGAATAAATAATTTCTCTATGATACAGACTGCTTCTTAATCTAGAGAAACAGATGGTAACCCCATTCTTTCTACGGGACAAATGTTGTTTTCACCCCCAAATCAGACAAGGATAAGAAAAGAAAGTGCTAAGTCATTATTCCTAAGGAACAGCAATCCAAAGATATTAAATAAATTACACACAAATAAAAGATAACAGTACTATGACCAAATATATTTTATAACTGGAATTCAAACCTGGTTTAATACTAAGAAAATTATCCACAGAAGGAAAAAATGCACAATTACATCATACAAACATATATACAAATGAAGCTTTCCATTATAACATTCAATTTCTCTTTTAAAAAGCATACACACACACACACACACACACTGAAAATACAATAGGACTAGGTGGATCTTTCCCTAACTTGAACACGTTTATATTTGAAACCATACGCCAGATACACAAAACAGTAGAGATACTGCTATTAAAAAATGAATATAAAGCAGGGCTCTCCAATCTCATCACTGCCATTTAACAGTCTTCAAAATGTTAGCAATAGCAAGAAGGGACGAACAAAAGAAATGAAAAGAATTAGCATTGCCAATGAGAAAGTTATAATGTATCTATTAAGAGATGATATGTTTTTATCCAGAAAACTCTAGGCATGCAACTTAAAATAATTATAATTTATATTCTATGAGGTTATAAAAGTAGGGGGAATGGAAGGTAACCCCTAAAGTTATCAACCTTTCTCTATCACCAGTGGAAATTGAGAGAAACTGATAGAAAGAGAAATACCATTCATAATAGTGACACATGTCAAGGATTTGGGCATTAATATTTCAAGATATCTTACAAAAGACCTATATAAAAAGACAATTTCGAAATAATTTTGACAGAAATCAAGGGAAAAAATTAAACAAATGGAAAATAGCCCCTGTTTATAGTTAGGTCAGGCAAATACAGCAAAACTGTCCATACTTTCCGCATTAATTTGTAGATTTGATGTGAAACAAAAATTAAATAGACTTCTTTGTATAATTAAAGTCATAAGAAAAATCATATGGAAAAACAGATGGGCAACAATATTAAGAACAATTAGAGAGGGATGGGGGAAAGGAGAGTCACCCTACCAGATTTCCAAAATGGTATCATAAAGCAATAATTTTTAAATTCCCTGGTATCAAGTAAAAAATTAAGAGGTCAGTTCAACAGAAGGAAAAGCCCGGAAACACAGGCTAGTGAATATAATTTTTTGATAGCTACCACTAAATAGCACTTTGAAGTCTGCAAAGTTTGATTTAATATGAGGTGAATGCTGGACAAACCCATGACAAAAAAATTGATGGGCATAAAATTCAATAAAAATTCTTGAGAAAACTTAGATAGCCAAATAGTTGTTTTTTTGTTTTTAAATGGGTGATCATAAACTCCTTACATCAAAACCTACAGTAAAGCTCTTATCTAAACATTTTAGAGAAAACATTAAAATATGAAGAAAAATTAATGTCTCAATTATAAAAATAATTTTATCTTTAAAAAATTGGAATAAATCATTTGAGCAAAAATCCTTGGGACTGATTACATAAAGATAAAGAGATTTTGTACAACAAAAAGCAATCTCTCTGAAAAAAAAATTGCTGGAAAAAAATTTCAGTAAACATATCAGAGTGACATTTGTCTAACACTTTAAAGTTCACAAAGCATTTTAACATGCATGACCTCAATTCAAAAATTCAATTCAATTCAAAGTGGGACACCTGACATTTAGAATTTATAAGGAATTGATACTTATCTATAAGAATAATATACAATCTTTGATAGGGTTAATGAATATGAATCAGCAATTTTTGAAGGATGAAATACAAATTGTTAATGACCACATAGAAAAGATGTTAAAATCCCCTAATAACTAAAGAAATGAATATCAAGATAACCTTAAGCTACTTCCTTATACCCACTAAACAGGAAAAAAATAGGTCCCAACATGATTAAATTCAATGTTCATCAGGCAATGAGGAAACACATTTTATTACATTGTTGATAGACACACATTAGAGACTAATGCAAATTTTTGGAGTGTTATTTTGGTATTGTGAAATGAGAGTAACAAAATTGATCATAGCCTTTTGCATGATAATTTTATTATGAGTACAGAGAACTTTTTTGTAAAGATATCATGAAAAGATAGAAAACATAAAAATAGTCAGTGGTTGAAAGGCTGCAGGAAGACAAGCACACTAATACACTAACGGTAAAGTTGTGAATTGGTCAGACCCTTTAAAAACCAATCTGAAATTCTGGAAGGAAAGTTACAAAACTATTCCTATCTTTTGAGTTAACATTTCCACTCCTGGGCATATATTCCGAGGAAGTTAAAAGACAGAAATGAAAGCCTCACATCTCCCAAAATATGGACAGCAGCAATTTTTGTGTGTTAGCAAAAAACTGGAAACAAATTTCAGAGGGTTCCCATCCACTAAAGAGTGGCTGAACAAATAATGGTGATACACTAAATGCAATGGAACTGTCATAAGAAATGACCAATCTGTGGAATTTTAAGAAACATGGGGAGACTTGTAGGAACTTATCCAGAATGAAGTGGATCCAGAAGGACAATACAATGGCTATAACAACATAAATTAAAATCACGGTGCAAAGGAGTCAAACTCAGATTAATTGCAATGAGCAGTCTTGGGCCAAGAAATAATAAGACACCTCCCTTCCACACGTAGTTAGTCACTACGAGCATGGAATGTTGCATCTGCTTTCAGACACAGTCTCTTTAGTTCATCTGTTCTTCTTGTTGTTGTTTGGTTATGAGAGTTTACCAAGAGGGGATATTAAATGACCATGGTGTAAAAACAAAAGACTGACTAAAACTTTAAAAATAAATAAGGGATTTAGGAGTACAAAAATATTTATAACTTCTCAGCTACTTTATTTGTAACAACAGCAACAAAAACACGGAAACCATATTTGTCCAAAGACTGGAAAATGGTTAAAATAAATTATGAGATATTAATGTAATAGAATATTATGACATCACAAAAAAGATAAATATGAAGAATTCAAGAAAGCATAGGAAGACAATTATCAAATGTTCTGAAACAAAATCAGCAGAACTAGGACTAAAGTTATATAAAAATATTTTTAAAAGCCAGTTTTTGGAAAGCAATCTACTGATCCTATACAATTAGAATTACAAATCTTATCATACACTTTTGCCCAGTGATCTCACAACTTGAACTATACCAGAAGTGGGACACCAAAGGGAAAAGAAAGACATTTGTGCAAAAATATTCATGCCAACATTATTTATAACAATTTTTTTAAAATGCCCATCATATTCAATGACTGACATTCTAGAATTTATTTAGCCATTCCTCAGTATTATGGAATATTATTTTAAAATAATTATGAAGAATTTAAAGAAATATGGAAAGTCTCATACAAAGTGACAAAAATTTTGAAAAAGCAAAATTTCAACATATACCCTGGGCTACAACTATGACCTTTGAAAAAATGAGTAAAATCTGGTAAATATACAGATGAAAAAGGGACAGAGAAATAAAAAATTATTGTGACAATATTTGCATGCGTATGTGGTTCTTCTTCCTTTCAGCAAACTACTTTGCTAAAAATAGTTTGATAGTTTTATGATCTAGTGTATGATTTTATATCTTATTTCGCATGTTTGCTTTTGTTGCTATTAGCAAGTTCGTTGCAAAAATCAAGATCAATCAGGGTAACTGTAATCTACAGCTTTACCAACCAAAAAAGAAATAAGAGAAATTCCTTACCTTTTATTTGAATTAAAAGAAATTTTGTGAGAAATGGAAAAAAATAAAGACATTGATGCTGATCATAACCATTCCCTAGAGTATATAACCAATGTAAAACAGTCTCCATGAAGAGGAGGCCAAAAAGGCTCAGTAAGCATCTCAATCAACAAGCACTTGGTTTCTTTGCCCTCTAAAGGGACGTGGTAGCCAAGGGCGACGCCATCTTTTGCAAAATACCAGAGGAGAATAAATTCATAGAATTTGGAAGTAAAATATAAAACATTCATTAATAATGGGTAGGACAGTGCTTTTATTTTTATGCAACAGGCAAAAACAAAACAGAAAAACACTGAAATATCTCCTTATGAAGCCACTTTCCACAAAGTACAGAGTTACTGATAAGGAGATTGAGGCCCAAAGAATTTAAATAATATATCCAAATTCACATAGATAAATAGCAAATTCACATAGTAAACAGCAAATTCAGGATTCAAAATGGCATGCTGCATCTCCTATTATTTTTTTCATGGGTCCTCTGGATGGAATTTCTCTTCCTTTGTGTTAATTTATAAACCTGTCACATTTATGCAACATCAAACCTTAAATGGTAGAGGTTGACCAGAATTAACACCTCTTCCTTTCTATCCAAGTGCCCTTTCAATCAGATTAATCTTTCTAAAAGTGAGTACTTTCAAATGATTAAGAGGACCCAGATCCTAATGGACGAGACCCTTCTCATTTATCCCAGTGCCAAAGGTTCCTTTCACATTTCCCAAGCATCCTTCTCATCTCTGTATCCCACTGCTACATCCCTCACCCTACAGCTGCTCCCTTTCTTCATATCCCACTAATCCCTCCCTATCTCATAGCTACCTGGGTGATCTTAGGCAAGTAATTTAAGCTCTTTTGGCTTTACCTTCCTTATCTGCTAAATGAAAGGGCTGGACTAGATGGTCTTAGTTCTTTCTGGCTCTACAGTCACATGTGATCACTACATTGTTTCAGATCTTCTCGTTCATAATTTTTAAGTCCTCTAGTTGTCTTTGAAAATTTAGTGTATGCCTAAAATTTGGAAGTCAGTTTGATATGTTAGTCCTTTGCTCAAAAGTCTCGGCCCATTCTATTTCTAATTAAGAGGGGATGAAAGAGGGAAAGCAGGTAACTGGTTACCATTCTCCTTTGTAATCAGTAAAAGTTGAACTATATCCAGATTCATTTTTCTTTGTGGGAGAAGGCATCGACAATCTGACAAATGAAGGAAAGTCTCCATACATTAAGGACAACTCAAATAAAAAAAGCAATATACATTTAATTTGGAGAGAAATACAATAAAAACAACTCTGAGGTGCCAATTAACATCTATCAAATCACCAAAGATCAAAAAAAAAAGACAAAACTCAGTGCTGGAATGACTGGAACAAATGAGGCGTTCTTTCACACTCTAGTGGAGGTATGAATTAGTTCATCAGTTTGGAAAGCAATATGGAATTACACAGCAAAAGTTACCAAAAATGTGCATTATCATTTAACCTAGCGCTCCCACTAGTGGCAGCATATATACCCCAAGGAGATTACTGTTAGAGTTTGGAGTTTTTTAAGTCCTATTTGTATAAAAATATTCCTAGCAGCACTATTTGTTTGAAAAAAAAAAAGGATAGTAACTAGAAGTCTGTCAGTGAGATATGGTTTAACAAATTATGGCATATGAATGTAATGGGTTATTATTATGCCATAAGATATGACCAATTAAAAAAAGAAATATTAGAAAGCATATGAAATTATAAAGAAAGCAAACAAAAAGGTTTTTTACATACTTGCTATAATTTTATAGTTAAGAAAAATACTAGCAATCCAAAAGAAAACAAAATTGTACAAAAATTGGTTTTCATCTTGGATGATAGCTGGTACTTAAGGACAGGTACATCTAATAATAAAGATGAAGTTGAAGACCTTAAAGGAAAGTCTAAAGAGAACTATTAGGCACCTTACAAGGCTTTCAAGGTTGAAATCCTTAGTTCTTTATTTTGCCTTATGTCATACTTCAAAACTCAGAGCTCTTCTTAATACAGGCATAAATAACATCAGGACAAGTCTTGAGATTATCGGCCATGATTAGGGTTTGGTTTTTGACTCACAAATGGAATAAATGACTAGCATTTGTAGAGTTCTTTAAGCTTTTGCTGTTATCATCCCCATTTTACAGATAAGGAAATTGAAGCTGAAAGAAATTAAGGGACTCCCCATTGATTACACAGCTAGGGAAGGTTTTGAACTCAGGTCAATCCCGACTCCAAATCCAGCACTCTATCTGCAATGCCATTGCCTCTAAATTAGAGAGGAAAGAAGAGAGAGATAGGGTAACAGTACCATTTGAGAAATTTGGAAATATCACTACAATGTACAACCAGCCACTCCTACGCTTAGGGTTGAGGGTCCATAACTAAAGGGTTACCTATCTCATGGAAAATAGAATAGACTTATCCTCCTCAACCCCATAGGGAATGATTGGTGTAGCAGGGAAGTTGCAAAGAGAATTTAGGCTTAAGTGAGAGAAATTTTCCTGACAATTAGAGCTACTGGAGAGTGAATGAATGGGCTGCCTCTGGAGGTAGTGGGTTTCTCTTCACCTAAAAGTTATTTGACTTCTAGTTGGTTATTGTTAAAATGGGGATTAATGTTCATGTAGGGGTTGGACTAGACTTATGGTTCTGATTCTGAGATTTTATAAATGAAGAGGAGCATCTAGACTGCATACAAACCTAACTCATGGTCCAGATAATTCTCTTGTGGCACTAGACTGGAAGAGTCTCGGTTAGAAATAGCAATTGTACAAAACACAGTAAGATAAATGTTGCATTTTAACTAAATGGAATAATAGTTATCCAACCTAAATAGCCCAACCACTATTTAAGTTTAAAAACAAAATGAAAATCTGCTACCCTGGGCCCTCGTTTTGGAAAAGTAGATCCCACACCCACAAACTTGTGAGCTGAACATGGTGAAACTAGGCTCTCAAACTGAGATTCCAGAACCTAAGTTCCCCTTTCCCAACGCAGGTAATATGTCCATAATGTTCCTAAATCAAATTTAGGCACCAAAAAAAACAATAATTACATCTGACATTGACATAGCACTCTTGAGTCTGCAAAACACCTTACTTATATAGGTAAAGCACATTTATATAGCACCTTAGGGTTTGCAAAGCACTTCACATAAATTATATGCTCATCACAACAACCCTGTGACGTAGATGCTATTAATAGCTCCATTTTACAGATGATGAAACTGAGGCTGAAAAAAGGTTAAGTGAACTGTTTCCAGTCACACAGCTAGTGTCTGAGGGAAACTCAGGTCTTCCTGACTCATCTAATTATAGCACTCTCTCCACTATGCCACCTAGTAGCCTATAATACACTATGTCATTTAAACAGTCCCATACCTGCTACGGGTATCATCTTCCTATTATATAATGACTTCACACACCTGTGAATGTTCACACAGCTAGGAAGAGTCAGAGACAGGATTGGAACCCATATCTTCTCAAATCCAATTTCAATACCATCTGCTCTACCGCTGTCAGTAACAAACTATAGCCCTCTGTCTACCATAAGAATTTTTACAGGTAGGCCGATGGACCCATCACTGTGCTGCAATCAGGGGATTTGTTATATACAATTAAATGGGGCTAGTGACAAAGCAGTACCAATTCCTAGGAATGCTACTGTCTCTAAAGGCTAAGACTAAAACTTTACAACAAATGGACTTTAAAATTCTAATTCCCGTTAATCACAGATTATTAAAGAGGCATACCAAGTACCTCCTACGGGACTTTGACAGAGAGGTCAAATCGTGTCTTGCTAAGTACAAAATTGAGAGTGACACCACCTGGTCCTGGGGAAGGTGAAGTCTGCAAAGCACTTTTTAGCTCCTTAAATAAGAGTACTCTTTATTTGTCATGTTGATAACTAAAAGGCTATTACTATAACTAATGTTACATATAATTAGTCCCAGCTGGTGAGGCTTTCTAGACAAAAGAGGTTCACAGTATAGTCTATGCTCCCTTGGGCATTTACACTAAAATGGCTTGCATAGACATGCTGACCTTAAGAGGGAGGTTCCCTGGGGTGAGGGGGTGGGGTGGGGGTGGCGGGAAACAGCAGCCATGCCTGCTAATGCTTACATTTCACCCTCACAATGAAGGATTCCTGCAAGAGCACACTCACCTGCCTGCTCATTTCACATAGTATAAATTCACACTCTCAAGATGTTGTTTCCTAAATGATCTTTAGGTCATATCTCCTATTTCATCTTCATCTTTGAAAGAAAGTGTAAGTTCTCTGAGGGCAGGTACCTTGTGTTCCATTCCTTTGATCTCTTTTCCATCTCTTTTCCGTTTTTGCAAAAAATCATGTACTCGCTAAGTGCTTCTGCCTTAATGAAGATGAAGGTAAAATTTGCCTGACAATATCTATAAAGATGGGGCAGCTAGGTGGATAGAGCACTGGGCTTGGAATCAGGAAGACTCCCCTTCATGAATTCAAATTTGGCCTCAGATACTTACTAGCTGTGTGAACCTGGGTAAGTCATTTAACCCTGTTTGCCTCAGTTTCCTCATCTGTAAAATGAGCTGAAGAAGGAAATGGTAAACCACTCCAGGATCTTTGCCCAAAAAAACCCCAAATGGGGTCACACAGTCAGACACAACTAAAAAACGTCTGAACAACAAATCTATAAAGATAGAATGAATGACATAGCAGCAAACAGAAGGAAGAGAAGGCTAAAAGATTAGAAATTTGTACCAATAATCTTGTTACTTCCAAAAGTGGAAGGGTAGAAAGAGAGTAAGGATGTAGGGCTGGTCTGTAATAGTTTGGGAATACAAGTAAATCTCTATGGATTGCCCCTTGTGAGCAATAAAATGAAACCGAATACTATATGATTGTAATGACCAAACTTGGGTCTGGAGATGAGTTAAGAAAATGTATCTCCCTCCTTTCATTGCAAAGGTGGGAAACTATGTGTGTGGAAAATTGCATATGTTGTTACACATGGCCAATGTGTTGGTTGCTTTAGCGAAGGGCTTTTTTCCCTTTCTTCTTAAATTTCTGTTATAAAACAAGATGTTGAATAGGAGAGGAGGGGATGGATATATTTGGAAATGAATGAAATGTAAAAACAAAAGGCATCAATAAAAATTTTAAAAAGAAAGTTGGAAAGAAATTACCCCCCTTTATATGGTCCCCACAAACTTTTCCATCCCTGAGCACAATTTAGGATATGAAATGAAGGTGGGAAAATGGATTAGTTTCAGGAAAATGATATGAGACTTTTAAGATCATTGTTCATCCTTGTTCATGAGAATCTTCAGGTCTCAAGTTGGACACAGAGAGTCCAGATGGCCCTCTCGAGTAGTTAAACAAGAATAAGTCTATCTCTCTTCTATTTGACGGCCTTTCATTTATTGAAGACAGATGTCTAGTCCCCGTCCCCCCCCCCCCCCCCCGCCCCGGCCAAGTGTTCCCTTCTTCAGGTTAGACATCTCAGTTCCTTCAAATGCTCTTCATTAGCATGAAGCAAGGCCCTCTTTTAGCTTAGTCCTTCTAAAACTTGGCTCTTTGAACTGAACACAGTATTCTGGATGGGATCTGAGCAGGGTGAAGAATAATCTGTTTTTTAGTAACTGTAGTTTCACCAAAAGGAGGGACCATTGCACTCCTTTCCATACTATAGAATTTGAACGGACTTGTTTTGAGTCAAATTTTCTTATTTCCAAATGCCCTTGTAACAAATCTTATGATTCAGCCTTTCAGAGCCCAAGGACAGTGACGAAGAAGTCAGAATGTACAGTTGTGAAATCTGAGGATTTTTTAAACTTCCTATAATAATAATAGGAGCACTTCTGTATTTAAATGGCTTGCTGTAGCTACTGTCCAAAACAAACAAACAGATAAATTTCAAGGTTAAAAAATTGGCAGTAAACCAGTTCATCCATATTTACATGGCTGGCACAGATTCAGAACTACACACCTATATTACTTCTGTATTAATTTCACAGATCATCCTGATGGAAAAGGTGTGCATTCATTCTCTTCAAAAACACCAGAACATGTTGTGAGAGACGATAGGGTGTCATGGAAAAAATCCTGGACTTAGAGTCAGAAAACCCAGGTTTGATTTCCAAAATGAAACCTTCACGGCTGTGTTAGCCAAGACAATCCGCTTAGCCTTACTTTCCTCATTTAAAAAACGCAGGACACCTATCTTATCTACTTCAGAGGGCTGTTGCAAGGATCCGATGAGATTGTGTTCATAAAGCACCTTGTAATCCTAAAGACCTATATGAATGTTAGATGAAGTGGATAGAACACCAGGCCTATAGTCAGGACTCAGGAAATCCCGAGTTCAAATCCGGCCTAAGACAGTAGCTGTGTGGCATTGGGCAAGTCACTTAACCCCTGTTTGCCTCAGTCTCCTCTTCTGTAAAATGGGGATCATAATAGCAGCTACCTTCAGAGTTCTTGTGAGACTCAAACCTGGCACATAGTAAGCACTATATAAATGTTAACTATTATTGTCATCATCACCATATCATCATTATTGATTGGGCCCTAAGCCAAAAGTCAGGGTTCTGTTTTTATTCCTTTAAATAGTGCCTACCTCTCAAAAGGTTACTTTTGCAATGAGTCTAAAGACTCAATTGGGTCCTCCTTGTTTTTATTTATTTTTTTAAGGCAAATGAAACCCAAGTCATCCCAAGACCACGTGAACTGCTAAGAGCAGCAGCAATACTGTTTCACACAGACACCCAAACACCTGTTTTTCTTGTTAAGTAAAAACAAGTCAATAGACACAGCAAAACCATGAAAGAAAACCACAAGTGGTCTAAAGTGTTTGAGTCATCCCCCTAGCCTGGTACATTGTGACATTCCACCCAAACGCTCAGCCACCTGCAGTTCTCCCAGTGAAATGCTGATCAGCAGTCCTTTTGTCTCTCACACACCGGCAGCTCTAATTACATGTGTGCTCTGCCCAGATGGCTCTCCATGGCCTCCTTCAGAAAACATTCCCCCAGAAGCCCAGATGACTAAAGAGAGCTGGCAAGGACCCTCCCTCATACCAGAACGGTGGGAAAACTCTTGCAAAACAGTCTCTTTTGCAAGATAAATTGTACACGTCCTCAGTATCAAAGTAGCTCTCATACCAGAAAAACCTTTGGAAGAGAATTCCTTCTAGAAAGAAAAAGCAAACTATGGACACATATACAAACACCCATGAGAATGTGGACACTTCTCTGAGAAATAACTGCGAGGAATGACCTTGAAGGTCCTGAGCTTAAGGTCAGGAAGGTTATATTGATTTATCCTTTTTAACGTTGCAATATTTTCTCATACCTTCATGGGAACACATCATAGCAATATGCCCAGGACAAAGGTCAGACTTACCTACATACAATCTATAGACAAATATTATTTGAGAATCTACAAAAAACTTCCCTCCATTAGCCGGCCTAAAAAATCTACCATTAGAAACGCACACGTTTCGGGATGTGTAGCTGTCTCCAGAAAGCCTTTATTAAAATGTACACATTACCTGAGATAATGTGCAATATATCTAGTATTAATCCCCACACTTTTTTTTTTTGAGACTAGGTCTTCATATGTCAACCATACTGGAAGTACAACAGCATGGGAGGTTTTCAACCTGGGCCACTTTCTCCCACCATAAGTAGCTAAGTAGCTCTACCTACCACCACCATCCCCACCTCCCCTCCCACACCAGGTATTGGACTTCGTATGGACACCCAACCAACTTATCGTTCTATAGATCCGAAGCAATCAACCAGCCTCAGCCTCCCTGGTAGCAGGGATCATAGGCAGGCACCACCACACCTGGCCACATATTTTTACATCAAGTTAACTAGACGTCATCTAGCAGAGAATAAGATAGATACAAAGAAGAAAAGGGTCAGAAAAGATTGCAAGGGAAAACAGGCTTATATAGGACACTATAACGGGGGCTCTAGACAGCATGAGGATACCAGACTCCAGGCCTTATGGTTAACCCAAACATAAAGACAAAAAGCTTCTGATTGTTGCTGAGAAAGTTGAGTTTTTCAGCACTGAAGGTGCTTGTTAAATAACATGCCTAATGTCAGAATGCCTTTTTGTTTTGTTTTTTTTCGGTTTTGTTTTTGATTTTTTGTTTGGTTTTTTGGGGGGTTTTTTTGGTGACTTGCCCAGAGTCACACAGCTAGTAAGTGTTATGTGTCTGAGTCCAGATTTGAACTCAGGTCCTCCTGAATCCAGGGCCAGTACTCTGTCCACTGCGCCATCCAGCTGCCCCCTGAATGCCTTTTTAAAGATTAAAAATGTTGGGAGGGGTTTTAATAGCTGCTGGAAAGAAAATAAATTTGAATTTAAACTTGACCACTAACATCAGGAACACAGTTGTGAATCTGTCAAAAACCAAGAAAAGGCCTCTGAGAGTTAAGGAAAATTGCTGTCAAATTAACCAAGGTATTATTGTATCAGTAGCCACCCTCTGGCCCTTAAACAAAGTCTGACTTAGAATGGTATGTTATTAAGGTTACTTTATCCCTCCTAAAACACAGCACAGTTGGTGCCTTACACATAGTAGGGATTCAATAAGTATTTATTGAAGGACAGTTTCCCAGTGGATAAAAGTTTGGGACAGGAGGATGACAGAAATGATTATTAATAACCAATAACTTGGAGAGATCCAGAGCTCCCCTCTTCTTCTAAAGTCCTCATTTTTAAAAAGTAAAAAGTTCAGTTTCTTGAAGGACATTACTAATAAGATATGAATTAACTCTCCTCAATCTTGGTCAGAGCCTGCCCAACCTTATAAGGAATTTAATCTAAGGTAGGGAAGCCCAGTGTGTTCTTGGGTGGAGACAGATCCTTCTGTCTAAATAGCCCAAGGCTGGGGTGGTCTGAGTGTGGAGGTGGTTTCTCTGTCCAAGGGTGAGATGATATAACCCTCACTGAACACTCAACTTCAAAGAGTATATTATAAACTGTGAGCCGACTGCCATGATTGTTTTTGGTCTAAGAGAGACAGCCAAATGACCATCTTTTCATTAATAACATGCTGGCCTTATTAATAAAATGATTAAATTACCCAGAAACTATGTCTCTCGAGCCTTTTTAATCATCACAGGAAAGAAATAGAAGAGAATGTTGCAAGAGTCAGACATAAAATCAACAGAAATAGTTAGCAATGAAGAAGGCAATAGAAAAATTTCAGAAAGTTAATAGAAACAATAGTGCAAGCCCTGCATTCTGGTGCCATGTAAGTATGAGGACTGTTTGTTCCTAGGGACAAATAGTAATAGACTATATTACATTATACCAGTCACGTCAAGCTCAAATAGGAATGGGGGGAGGGAGGGATTAATGCATACGTAACGATCCCTATGACCAGTATTTTGGCTTAGTTTTAAAATGTAATATTATCTGTTATATTTTTATTTGTTTTGTTTAATATTTCTCATACATTTTAATAATTTAATTTCTGAGCACTTGGGAGTGTCGTGGGCCACCTGCCTTGTGTCTGACAGCTCTATATACACTGTAGTAACAGTAGATATAACAGTAATGTGTAATCATCAAGAAAAGATAAAATGATATTCAAACAATTCTACCATGGTAGAAGGGATTCCCAAGTTACATTACCAGGGTACATATCCCCACTTACTATGACCCCAGGAGAGTTGCTTAACTTTCCTCTGATTTACTCATTTTGCCAGTTTTAGTTCCTGAATTGGGGCTTTGTGTCAGGGCAAGGTTCTGCCCTATGCTACTGGCCCTGCTTGCAGCCAAGTGGCACAGTGAATAAAGCACGAGATCTGGAGTCAAGAAGACCTGAATTCAAATCCAGCCTCATACATTTACTAGCTGTGTGACCCTGGGCAAGTCACGTAACTTCTATTTGCCCGTTTCCTAATCTATAAAACGGGAATAATAATAGCGCCTATCTTGCAGGGGTGTAGTGAGGATCAAATGAGATAATAATTCTAAAGCACTTAGCACAGTGTCTGGCATAAAATAAGTGCTGTACAAATGCTAATTATTGTTAGTGTTTTCATGATCACATTGTTTGTTCTCACCCTGGGCTCCTTAAGTTTTTGTGCTGCCTTGCACATTGTTAAACTTCTCAATGACCTTTCAGTCTGACTGAGTTTTGCTGTAGTAGGTATGTGGGAGCAAGGCCTCCCATTCAAACAACCATCTTGGCTGCAACTCTACTAAACCTTTCTAGAACTTGGTTTCCTCATCTCTAAAAGAAGGATAATGCCTATCCTACCTACAACATTACATTGCTGCTTTTTAAAAACTAGATAATATATGTGGAAGGGCAGCTAGGTGGTGCAATGGCTAGAGTGCTCAGAGGTTTCCAAACTTATTTGGCCTAATGCCCCCTTTAAAAAAAAAATTACTCAGCACCACCCCCCAATCTACTTTCCTTAATCCTTTAATTTTTTTTTAATTTGCATCATTTCAAAAAATATATAATTTTTTAAAATGATGCATCTTAAACTTAATAATTTATTGTAAATTCATGGTTTTTTTCCTTCATTGAAATTTTGATGATGCCAGGTAACTATATAATATGGTATTATAAAAAAGTCATTACACACACATATTCCTGCTGATACATGTTGGGTCTCCCAACAATTCATCACATGTTCACCTACCAACACTTGCCTGTTAAGACCTGTCAGAGGACTTGACCACTGATGGCTTATAACTTGAATTTTGTGTGTTTATTTGGAAAATAATGCAATCACTACGATTTTAACTCTGTTGCACAATAGATAAAACATGTATGAACAGTTTTTCAAAATTTTCTTATCTTCTCTTCTTTCCTTATGCTTCCACCACCCCCTTATTTTTATCCAACTCCCCCTGCCCCATTGCACCCAAAGCTACTACTACCCCCCTGGATCCTTCCAGAGCCCCCAGGGGGTGGTATTGCCCACTTTGGGAACCTTTGAATCAGGCAGACTTATCTTCCTGAGTTCAAATCTGGCTTCAGACACTTACTAGCTCTGTAACCCTGTTTGCCTCAGTTTCCTCATTTGGAAAATGGACTGGTGAAGGAAATGGCAAACCACTCCAGTATCTTTGTCAAGAAAACCCCAAATGGGGTCACAAAGAGTCGGACATGACTGAAAAACAACAACAATGTATGTGGAAGCATTTGGAAGTTGTAAAATATTATAAAAATGTAAGGTGAAAATTATAATTTGTAATATTAAATATAATAATGAGTAAGGGAAGTATAGCAAAACATCAAAATTCAATCCAATAAATATTTATTAAATGTTTACTTTATGGCTTTTATTTAGGTGCCAGGGATACAAAAACAAAATTGACAATCCTGTAAGGAGCTTACAATCTAACACAATCAGAATCTTAACTAACACTTGTGGTAACAGACAAGCAATATGAGTGTAGGACTAAGACAGATTTATAATTGAAGATGTGAAAGTAATACAAAAAATAATTAAGGCCAATTTTGTTTAGCTGGAAAGGGAAAATCAGTTATGAGAATGATTTTAATGGTGCAAAAGTCATGCAGGTGGTGAATTTTTGTGTACTCTAAATTTTGGCACCCAAGGACAAAGTCCTGTTTCCCAATTCTTTGTTGTTTTGCCCTACTTATACCTCAGTTAATAATGATTATGAATTTTTAAAAGGTTTGATTTCATTCAATTCAACCAGCATATATTAAGCATCAAGTCTGTGAAACATACTGGGATAGGAGGACAAAAATGTAAAATGATCCTTGGCTTCAGAGAGCTTCCATTCTGTTCATGGTCACAATGTGTACACAAAGAAGTTAACAGAAAGAAAGAACATAAACAGCTAAGGAAATTAAGAAGTCTTCCTGCACGAGGTGGCACTTGAGCTAAGTCTTGACAGAAAGTAAGAATTCTCAGAAGTGGAGGTGAGGAGAGCAGAGGAATAGTGTTGCAAAGTTGCATTTCAAACCTTAAAGAGGTAAACTTCAGTTAAATGGAAAATGTCACTTTGGTGAAGCATCTCATTCTCTCATGTTGTGGATAAGAGAAGTGCTAGTCTCATTTTTTCAGATGAGGAAATTGAGACTCAGAGAGATTAAATGACTTGCCCATGGTCACATAGTGAGTAAGTAGTAGAAATGAGATTTGAATCCAAGTCTCTCCCCGACTCTCATTTCTACTATGAAGTTAGCCTTTTAACAAATAATAATTTAAAATGTTTGTACGGTACCAGGGATTGAGAAGAAGAGGGAAAGTACATATGTGTCAACCATCCAAGGTCATTGTTTCACAGACAAACAAGTAAAATATGATCATATATATGATACCACACTGAAGATGCTAACACAGCATGGTTTGGGAGGATATTAAGCACTCCCCATGCATACACTTATTCCTAAAAAAGGAGATCATTCATTTGTCATTTTCCACAGTGTAGCTAGGTATTTTCTATCTGTACCTTTGACTCAAAGGGCCCATGGCATGAGACTGTCACTTTATTGGGGGAGATTGAATACTTATTGCCTCAGGTCTGTGTGATGGGTCCGGTGGAGTTGGTGAGAGCTGGAGTGAGATTCTGATCATCTGACTTCCACTTTTGAAAGAGAGGATGTGCCATTCAAACCTTTCTTCTACATCGCTGAAGGAGACAGAGACTCTGGGAAGAAGGTGACAAGCAGAGAAGCTGATAGGCACTAATCTGTCCCAATCTCCAGCTTGCTACACTAAAGTCTTTGAGGAATTTCCCCTTGACTGAGATCTGAGACCTTCTCTCTTGGTTGAGCTGAACTATCTCATTCCCAGTGAGAGAGTTCAGTCTCTCTGTGTGTTGTCTAACTTATATTCTTCTATGTGTACTTTCTCTGATTTCTGTTTGCTATTTATTTGGATAAATGAATTTATTTGCTATTTGCTGTATGAATTCGTTGTGCAACTAGCATTTGGTGGGAGAGGAGTAAAGCCTTTAATATAAAATTGGGGGCACTTTTCCTCTATTAAGAAATATCACTTGGAAAATGATATATCACAAAGATCACACACTATGACCAAGAGAAATTTATACCAGGAATGCAGAGCTGGTTCAATATTAGGAAAACTATAAGCATAACTGACCATCTCAATAACAAAAACAACAAAAATCACATGATTATTTCCATTGATGCAGGCTAAGCTTTTGACAAAATACAGCACCCGCTGCTATTAAAACCACTAAAAACAAAGAAATAAATTGAGCTTTTCTTAAAATGATAAGTAATACCTATCTAAAATTGGAGCAAGCATCATCATGGGGATAAACTAGAAACCTTCCAAGTAATATCAGGAATGAAGGAAGAATACCCATTATCACCACTATTATTCAATATTGTGCTAGAAATGGTAGCTATAGTAATAAGACAATAACAAGAAATTAAAATAAAAATGGGTAATGAGGAAACAAAACTATCACTCTCACTCCTTGCAGATGACAGGAAGGTGTATTTAGAGAATCCTAGAGAATCAACTGAACACCTAGTTGAAACAATTAACAACTTTAACAAAGCTGCAGGAGATAAAATAAATCCACATAAATTATCAGAATTTTTATAGTTTACCAACAATACCCAAGAAAAAGAGATAGGAAGAGAAATTCCATTTAAAATAACTGTAGACAATATAAAATATTTGGGAGTCTACCTGTCAAACATACCCAGGAATTACATGAACACAATTACAAAACATTTTTCACACAAATAAAGACAGATCTAAATAACTGGAAAAATATTAATTGCTCATGGATAGGCCAAACCAACATAATAAAAATGAAAATTCTACCTATATTAATTTACTTATTCAGTGACATATCAAATTATCAAAGAACTATTTTGTAGATCTAGAAAAAATAAGAACAAAATTCATCCGGGAGAATAAAAGGTCAAGAATATAAAGGGAATCAATTGAAAAAATGTGAAGGAAGATGGCCTACTGGGACCAGATTTTAAAACATATCACAAAGTGGCAATCATCAAAATAATCTGGTGCTAGCTAAGAAATAGGGTGGTAGATCAGTGGAATAGATTAAGAACATGAAACACAGCAGTGAATGACCACAGTAATCTAGTGTTTGATAAGCCTAAGATCCAAGCTTCTGAGGCAAACTCACTATTTGACAAAAATTGTTGAGAAAACCAGAAAGCAGTTTGACAAAAACTAGGCATAGACCAACATATCACATACCAAAATAAAGTAAAAATGGGTACACGATTTAGACAGAGAGGGTGATATAAGCAAATTAGGGGAGTATGGAACAACCGGTGAGACCTATGGATAAGGGATATGACCAAACAAGAGATACAGAGGATCATAGGAAGCATATTAGATAATTTTGATTACATGAAATTAAAGAGAACTAACGAACTTTGAATTCAAATTGAAGTATAATTTTTTTCACTTTCTTTCGTCTTCTTGCTTTCTTTGCAACATGGCTAAAATGGAAATATATTTTGCATCATTTCACATGTATAATGGATATTATATTGTTTGCCTTCTCAATGGGTAGAGGATGAGATTGAGTGAAAGAAAAAATTTGGAAACTCAAAAAAAATTTTAATGTTAAAAGTGAAATAATCTTTTATTTTTAAGTAAAGTAAAATATTGTAAAATACTGTTTTACTGTAAAGTAAAATAAAGTAAAAGTAAATGTTTTAATGTTAAAAGTAAGCAAATTATTAAAAGTAAAAGTAAATTTTACTTTATATTAAAAGTAAATAAATAATACTTAAGTCAGGGGTTTAGCTTGAACATAAAAAATTGCTTACCTTACAATAACAATATTTAAAGGAACTGATAGATATAACCCTAACCCTGTACTTCCTCTTTCTGAGAAGAGTAAAATGGTCTGCCTCTGGCCCCAAACTCCTACTTCCCTTCCTGGCAGGAAGAAGTATGGGGATAGGAGACCCCAAAAATGTCTATTTTTTCCTTCCTGCAAGCCATATCTAGACAAGCCCACGGGGACACATATAAAACAGACTTAGACATACAACACCCCCACTATCTATCTTTTTAAAAAAGAGGAGGAAAAAAAGCCCAATTACATCTGTACTTCCCCATCCCACCATTACTTTTATCTGGATTAGAAAGGAGTATAAGAAGGCAGAAATATGAAATACCTCCTTTACAGATCATAACATAATAAAAGATGGGAATAGGGACTGGGACCGGACCAGTGATTTCACTGGTGAAAGATGAAAACTCCAACTACCAAGGTGGCTCAGCACCTTCTCTGAAACTCAGTCTTAGAGAGTTACCTGGAGCACTGAGGTGTAAAGTGATTTGCCCAGGGTAACACAGTTAGTACATGTCAGAGAGAAGACTTGAGCTCAGGTCTTCCTGGCTCCAAAGCTAGCTCTTTGTCCACTACACTACAATGGCTCCCCAATTCATTAATCCAGAGAACAAAAGCAAAAGACAAATATCTAAATGAAAATTTAATAATGACATCCTAAAAAATGAGGGTGTCAAAGAATAAATGCAGAAATAATAACTATGGGAAAGAGAACATATCAAAATTTCTGAGATGCAGCTGAAGCAGTCCACAAAAAAAATTATTCTGTAAAAACATACATGAACAAAATATAAAAAGTAAATTAATTGAATACTCCACATTTTAATACTAACAAATCAACAAAATAAACCTCAAATAAGCACAGAAGAAAAAAATCCTGAAAATAGAGGAGAAATAGGCAAATGGAAAACAACACTATGGAATTAATAAAACTTTTAAATGATTCTTTAAAATGACAAAAATAGTCAATAAACTTTTAAATAATATTGTCAAAAAGAATATCAAGTTCCCAAAATAAAAAATGAATGAGGCAAAATTACAACAAATGGAGAAGATAATAAAATAGTTTTCAAAGGCTGAGAACTTTTTTTTAATGGAGGATTACCTACAGACATACAAAATGACAAAATTAATAGAACATGAAATAGAGGTCTTTTAAAAAATCAAATATTAGAAAATAAAATTAAACCCTCTATAAAGGAACTACCAAAGAAGAGGAGGGAGAGAACTCACTGATTGAGACATATTCAGAAGTTAATTTTATCAAAAGTTAACAGGGAAATTAATAGCTGTACTACCCAAAATTATCTCATAAAACACTTTACCAAACTCCTTTTATGGGACAAATGAAATCCTAATGCCCAAGGGAAAAATTAAAGAAATGAAAGAAAACTAAAGATCAAGATCACTAAATAAATATTAATACAAAATATTAAAATATAATCATAATAGGTAGAGCTGAGCAACATACTACAAAATTATTCACTATGACCAAATTATATAACTAATCATACTTTTAAAATACTCAAACTCACTTGATCATAACAATAAACCCAGAAAAAATTTTACAAAGTACAAATTATTTATACTAAAAAAAACTGCAAAGCATAGTCAAGGAAGGGCTATTTTTAATATGAAAAGAAGGTTAAAAGAAGGCTAAAGTTAGCATTATTTGCAATGGGTAAACACCAGAAACTTTCCCAATAAACACTAAAGTAAAACAAGGATGCCTCTTTCCTCTTTAAAAAAAAAAAAATCAACAAGGTTGTAAAAATGCTAGGGGTAGAAAAATAACAAGAGAAAATAATTTGAAAGTAAAAATACAGAGACAAAATTAACCCTATTTGCTAGTGATATAAAGGTTTAGTTAGAAAACTCCAGAAAATCAACACAAATACTGAGACAATAACATCAGTAAAGTAGCAGGTTATGAAATAAATTTAGGGGGAAAAACAGTATTGATATATAGCAATAACCAGATCCAAGAGGAAATAATAGGAAGGGGAAATATTTTTTAATTATCTGGAAATCAAACTATGAAAACACATTCAAAACTTAAAGAATGATCACAAAATGCTCTTTAAAGAAATAAAGAGGGCAGCTAGGTGGCACAGTAGGTAGAGCTCTGGCCTTGGAGTTAGAAGGACCTGAGTTCAAATCTGATCTCAGACACATAACACTTACTAGCTGTGTGACCCTGGGCAAGTCATTTAACCCCAATTGCCTCACCAAAAAGCAAAAAAAAGAAATAAAGACTTCAAATAAAGAGATAAGCACTGCTTGTGACTGGGTTATCCCAACACAATAAGAATTATGTTACCTAAATTAATTTACAGAATTAATGTTATACCAAATTACCAATGAGATATTTTATAGAGCTAAATAAGTTAACTAAATTTATTTAGACTAACAAAAGGGCTAAAATCACAAAGGAAATAATGAACAAAAGTAGGAAAAAAGGCACAATAGTATTTCAAGACCTTAAATTCTATTATAATTATCATATCATATTATATTACATAATCACATGAATTACATTAATGTTATCATCATGTACATTATAAATTACATCAGAAGGCCTTGAATAATCAGAACTGCTTGGTAGTGGTTAAAAAAATATATCAGTGGAATAGACTAGATAAGGAAGAATCAGAAACAATCTACTTCAATAATCCAGTATTTGATAAACATTCAAACATAAACAGCTTGGGGAAGAACCCCATATTTGATAAGAATTAGTGTGAAAATTGGAAAGTAGTTTTCTATAATAGGTTTAAACAAACACCTTAAAGAAAAATTAGGTTTAGCAAACACCTTACAGATTTAAAATGGATGCACACTTGAACAAGAAAGATCACACCATAAATAAGCTAGCTGAGAATGAGATCAGGTACCTTTCATAGATTTTGGCTAGGATGAGAATTCTTAAGCAGAGACAGAGACAATCACAAAAGATACAACAGATAATTGACTAGAAGAAATTAAAAACAAAAATGATACAACTATGATGAGAAGGGAAGTTTAAAATTAGGAAAATTATTTCGGTTAAATATCTCTGATAAAAGGTCTGATATCTAATAGACATAAGAAAATAATACAAATACATAAAACCAAATGCTCAAAGGATATAAATAATTGTCAAAAAAAAGAATTGAAAACAATCAACAACATATAGACATTATTCCAAATCCCCAATAATAAGAGGGGAAACAGAGGAAAAATAGATGTCCATTTATTGACCAATAGATAAAGTCTGGTACATTGACTTTTATTGCACTGTTAAAATGGCAAATATGAAGAATATGGAGAAGCAAAGAAAACCATAGATGAACTGATGCCAAGTGAAATAACCAGAAAAATATGCACAGCTACTGTAAGAATGCAAATGGAAAAAACAACAACAATGAAATTGAATGCTATGAGAGCATAAGAACCAAACTTGGCCCAGAAAAGAAAAGAGAAAATATGCCTCCCTCTCTTCTTCTCAGAGCTGGAAGATTCTGCAGTGGAATATTGCATATACTTTTCAACTAGGTTGGCCTACTGATTCATTTTTTATTCTTTCTTATTCTTTGTTGAAAGGCATGGATGGGATAGGGAGAGAAGGAGGAGGAACATTAAAAAATGAAGGTGATGTAAAAACTAAAAATTTCCACCAAAAAAATTTTAAGAAAAAGAAAATAATTGAGCATCATAATCTCCTCCTATTGAACAAATATAGACTCCTGTACTCTCTTGCTGCAAGATTAGGATTTCAGACACATAAAGAATATGTGTACATAACCACAAGAAAGAGAGGAAAGGGGGAAGGTAATGGGATAATAAATAAGCCTGTCTAAATAAATGACATTGTTGAGCCATATGCTCAACAAAAACCAAAGGCACACAATATCAATAAGCTTTTTAAAAATTGATCCACAATGGAATATCTATGGATTGCCTACTACGTGCCAGATACCAGCCTAGGCACTGAGAGAGATACAAAGATGGACAAGACATGGACTCTGTCTTCCAGCAGCTAATAATCTAGCTGGCAAGTTCTATACATACCTACATATATACGTACTACAAACATATATACAGAATGGTAACTGACAATGCAAAGCAGTATACAAGTGCCAGATAGAAGAGCCACACCAAGCACAATAGGTCACAGGACAGAGAACTCACTGTAGACTGTGGAATTCAGGGAAGACTTCTGAAACAGGTGAGCTGAACCTTGAAGGATGAATAGCATTCAAACAGGTGGGCAAAAAGCCAAGAGATGCTTCATATGTCAGGGGAGCAACCTGAACCAACTCACAGAGGAGAGAATGCAAAAAATGGGAATGGGGGGAAGAAGGCACAATGAGTCCTAAAGCAACCTGATACACAGACTTCACTGAAGAGAGGATGGGAGATAAGGTATATTTTGTTTTTAATCAATCAAATGCCCTCAAAATCATGCAGAATAGCCTAGGTTTTTTTTTTAATTTCTTCTATCAAAGGTTAAAAAATATATATATGCACCCAGCAAATTTTCTCAGAAGGTTTGAGTGTGAGAAGGCTAGTAGGGCAAAAGAGGAAATTGGGCTTGTGGAAAGAAAAGCAAAGTATAAAAAAATAATCCCACCAAACTGTAAAGGAGCAGAGGTGTTTCTGGGAACAGAAATGGAAGATGAATCAGCTCAATTCAGAGGAAAATGTGGATCAACTGTTGTTCATACCACTCACAACACTTCAAAAGTATTTTCAAGTGAAGAAAAGGGGGAGGGGGCAAGTGGGATGGCAACCATGGCAACTTCTACTCATATGAATCCTGTAACACAGAGAAGGGAGCAGCCACATCACTAAGGTTATGGCTTAAAAGGTCAAGCTTCTCTCAGCACCCCCAAGAAATGCTTTTGAAATTTCTTGTTTAACTCAGATGTTGGCTACACAAATCATCTCTGTTGTTCCCAAAGACCTTATCACAAGGTAAGGACTTAACAAATGTTCCCCCAAAAAATATAAAACCCTCTGCAATCTGGTTCCCGTAAACCTTTCCAATCATTTTATATTACTCCACTTCATGCACTCTCCATTTTAGCCAAGTTGTCCTACTAATTGTTGTATCTGATATTACATCTCCAGCCTCTGTCTCTTTGCACATGTAGAACCCCATTTCTGGAATACACTCCCTCCCACTCATGTGCTACCTTCCTACATGATCCCCTATTAGTAGTACTCTCTTTCTCTTGAAATTATTCTGTATTACTATACTTCCTTTTTTTTTTAACTTATCTTAATACATTGGTAAGACTCCAATAGAACGTAAGCTTCTTGAGGTCAGGGACTTTTAGATTTTTTTTGTCTTTGTATCTCCAAGAAGCTAGCATAGTGCATTGCAAACAATAAGTGTAAAATAAATATTTGTTGAATTGAATGGGAACCACAGCAGGAGACCGTCATAAACAGCTTTGTGTGTTATAAAAGGAAGATACTTCACATCATTCATCAGGTTTAAGTTGTTTTGATATTTAATTTTTTGTTTAAAAAATTAATACGATTTTTTAAACAGTTACAATTTCACCCTGAGCAGTAATTTTATTTTAGGCAAGGTAAATCAAAAGAGACATAGAAATCACCATCATGGGTGTGCTATTCAGAAAAAAATGCTAGATATGAAACATTTATTAGCTTGTGCAACCATAGGCAAATCACTTAACCCCTTCTGAGACTCAGTTTTCTCATCTGTAAAATCCAGACCATTATGAAGAGCAAAAGAAATACAGATGTGAAGGGATTTGCCAATTTCAGAGTACTAAAGGTAATTTATTATTAGGATTAAGTTTCTCCAACTGAAGCCTAATCCTGATACGAAAATGACACTGAGTTCCTCAAATCCTTAACTAGTGGGGCACAAGTCCTAGCAGTTCCTACTGAGGTTTCAAGAATGGGACTAAGACCCCCTAAAAAAAATCTAACAGAGGCAGGTGGATTTACAAATGAATTCTAGAAGAACAATTATTCTAATACTATGTAACCTATTTGGGAAAATAGGCAAAGAAGTTCTACCAAATTCCTTTTATGATACAAATATGGTGCTGATACCTAAACCAGGAAGAGCCAAAACAGAGAAAGAAAATTATAGACCAATTTCCCTAATGAATATAGATGCAAATATTTTAAATAAACAAAATATTAGCAGAGAATATAGCAACTTATCTCAATAACCAAGTAGCATTTATACCAGGAATGCAGGACTGGTTCAATATTAGGAAAACTATCAGCATAATTGACCATATCAACAACAAAACTAACAAAAATCATATGATTATCTCAATAGATGCAGAAAAAGCTTTTGACAAAATACAACACCCATTCCTATTAAAAATACTAGAGAACATAGAAATAAATGGAGTCTTCCTTAAAATGATAAGTAGCATCTATCTAAAACCATCAGCAAGCATTATGTGAAATGGGGATAAGCTAGAAGCATTTCCAATAAGATTAGGGGTGAAACAAGGAAGTCTATTTATTATCACCACTGTTATTCAATATTGTACTAGAAATGTTAGCTTTAGCAATAAGAAAAGAAAAAGAAATTGAAGGAATTAGAATAAGCAAAGAAAAAACAAAGCTATCACTCTGCAGATGATGTGATGGTATACTTAGAGAATCCTAGAGAATCAAGTAAAAATAATTAACAAATAGCAAAGTTGTAGGATATAAAATAAAGCTACATAAACCATCGGTATTTCTATACATTACTAACAAAGCCCAACAGCAAGAGATAGAAAGAGAAATTCCATTTCAAGTTACTGTAGACATCATAAAATATTTCAGAGTCTACCTGCCAAAACAAACCCAGAAACTACGTGAACATAATTACAAAAAAACTTTTCACGCAAATAAAGTCAGATCTAAATAATTGGAAAAATATCAGTTGTTCATGGGTAGGCTGAGCTAATATAATAAAAATGACAATTCAACCTACATTAATTTACTTAATCAGTGCCACACCAATCAAACTACCAAAGAATTATTTTTTTTAGGGCTAGAAAAAAATAATAACAAAATTCATCTGGAAGAACAAAAGGTCCAGAATAGTAAGGGAATTCATGAAATTAAACCCAAGAGAATGTGGCCTAGCCATACCAGATCATAAATTGTATTATAAAGCAGCAATCATCAAAACATGGTATTGGCTAAGAAATAGGATGATGGATCAGTGGAATAGGTTAGGTACATAAGACACAGTAGTCAATGACTATAGCAACCTACTGTTTGATAAACCCAAAGACTCCATCTTCTGGGATAAGAGCTCACTATTTGACAAAAACTGCTGGAAAAACTGGAAAATAGTATGGCAGAAACTAGGCATAGACAAACATCTTATACTGTATGGCAAAATAAAGTCAAAATGGGTATATGATTTAGATATAAAAGTTGATACAAGCAAACAGGGAGAGTAAGAAATAGTTTACCTGTCAGATTTATGGAGAATAGAAATAATAATACAGAAATAAGTAAATATAGAAATAACAGAGAACATTATGAAATGCAAAATGGATGATTTTTATTACATTAAATTAAAAAAGGTTTTGCACAAACAAATCCAATGGAATCAAGATTAGAAGGGAAGCAGAAGACTGGGAAACAATTTTTACAACCAGCATCTCTGATAAAGGTCTCATTTCTAAAATATATAGAGAAGTAAGTCAAATTTATAAGAATGCAAGTCATTCCCTAATTGATAAATGGTCAAAGGACATGAACAGGCAGTTTTCAGAGAAAGAAATTAAAGCTATCTGTAGTCATATGAAAAAATGCTCTAGATCACTATTGATTAGAAAAGTGCAAATCAAAACAACTCTGACGTACCACATCATACCTATCAGATTGGCTAACATGACAAAACAGGAAAATGATAAATGTTGGAGAAGATGTGGAAAAATTGGAACATTAACGCATTGTTGGTAGAGTTGTAAACTGATCCAACCATTTTAGAGAGCAATTTGGAACTATGCCCAAATGGCATATTTTTATAAAAATGTGCCTACCCTTTGACCTAGCAATACCACTTCTAGATCTGTATCCCAAAGAGATCATAAAAACTGGAAAAGGACCCATATGTACAAAAATATTTTTAGCAGCTCTTTTTGTGGTGGCCAAGAAACTGAGGGGATGCCATCAATTGGGGAATGGTTGAATAAGTTATGGTACGTGAATGTAATAGAATACTATTGTTCCGTAAGAAATGATGAGCAGGTAGACTTCAGAAAAACCTGGAAAGACTTACGTGAACTGATGCTGAGTGAAGTGAGCAGAACCAGAACATTGTACACAATAACAGCAACATTGTGTGATGACTAACTTTGATAGACTTAGCTCTTCTCAGCAATACAAGGATCTAAGACAACTCCAAAAGAGTCATGAGGGAAAATGCTATCCACATCCAGAGAAAGAATTATGGAGTCTAAACACAGATAGAAACATATTATTTTCTCTCTTTTTTTTGTTCTTGTTTTGTTTCTTCTTTCTTTTGGTTCCTCCCATTGGTTCTAATTCTTCTTTATAACATGATAATGTGAAAATATGTTTAATAGAAATGTATATGTATAGCCTATATCAGATTATACTCCATCTTAGAGAGGGGGAGGGAAGAGGCAGGAGAAAATTTAAAACTCAAAATCTTATGAAGTGAATGTTGAAAACTAAAAATAAATTAATTAATTGGAAAACAAAAACAAAAAAAGAATGGGGCTAAGGACAGAATGTATTTCTGATATTCAAGGACAAGCTTCACCAAGTTCAACAAGGCTCATCACCAGAAGGCTGTTCACCACGTGATAAATATTTTGGCCACAAGAACTCACAAAGACATCGTCTGCTAAGACCGTGGAGAAATCTCAATCTGAGTTGGGATGGGGTGGAGGAAGTGAGAAGGAGATTACTCATACTGATGAAATCTTAGGTCTATTGAAATTTCTAACTAACTGAAGTCAACCAGTCAGTTAGGAAAAACACTCCCAAGAATTAAAAACTATTATTTAGAGGATAATAATGGAGAAAGGTATGGTGGATCTGCTATGTATAAAGCTTATATATAGTTGTTTGCATGTGTCTCACCCATTAAAACATGAAGGCAGGAATTATTTTTGGTTTTTTTTTTTTAAAGCCCAGGGCTTAATATGGTACCGGGCACATGGAAATAAATGCCTGTTGACTGACTGGCTGTGAGTGGGCTGTGATGAAGAAAAACCAGAGTTAATGAGGACCAAATAATTTATGCTTGAAAAAGAAAATAGACTGATCACATGAGGTAAGCATCAGCACAGAGGCTCTACTGGTATCCTCATGAAGTTAGAAGAAATCCAGGATAATTATAAATATTCAGGGCGAATTTCCCTGTGGTGAACCTGTAGGAAAACATGGAGGAAAAACACATTGAACAGGCAGACATGGATGGATTGCAATCTGTATTTTTGGAGAGAACATCCACATCAATGAAAGAACAGCAGTTTGAGTAGGTGAATATCGGATTAATAGCCATACAACTGATTAGCAATAGGGTATTGCTAATTATAACATTTAACAGGTATTACAGCCATTGCAGAAATGGGTATATGATGTAAATTAGATGGTCCCTTTAGGTTATGGGGTTATTAATCTATGGTTGGTGGAAATGGAGAGATTTAAGGGAGTCTATAAACTTGGTTAGGGAGAAAATATTACATGCTTATTTTCATTAACTTGAGTTGAAATTTAGCATTTCCTCCAACTATGAATGTAAGTATCAAATATAATTCTGAAAAAAAATGCGTTGGGGTCTGGGACACACAAAAAGTGAAGGACCCCTGGTTTAGGTATTAGAAGCCTCTGATAGCTTGCCTTACAACTCCATTGTTGAATTAGCAGGACCTTCTGGAGACAGAAGGCCTGTGTGCTACTATCTGCCTGGACTACGATGAGAAAAGTGCTTTCAAAACCCTAAAGTATATTGTTTTTTTAATAGTAGTAAAAGTCCTAAGGAAAATGACCATGGGGTATTAGGGACAATGGAGAGGAGTAATCTCTCCAATTTTCAAAAAGAGGAAAGAAACTGGTCCTTTATATTGGATTGGTAAGCTTCATGTAAATTCCTGTCAAAATGCTAGGCTGCATTATTTAAAAAGGGTGGCTTGTGAGCACTTAAAAAGGGAAGCAGTATTCACTGCAAGCTAAAATGAATTTATTTAGAGTAAGTTATGCCAGGATTTCCTTTGTATCACTGGTAGCAAAGGGAGAGAAGCCCAGGGTCAACTGAAGGGGATTGAGGCAAGAAGCCAGGAAGTTCTACTACATTGCCATGGTGAAAAGCCTTCCTTCCTGCTTTAGATAAATTCGAACTCATGATTATTAAAATGGTATCAGTAGCCCTACTTTCTGATACTTTGCTCCATAAATTTAGTAGCTGTAGACTCTTACTCCAGACCAATCAGACCAGACAGGTCAGGAAACTGAAAGAAAAGAGTGTCATCTACTCGGAACCAGCTAATGTCTACTTTTTGTTCCTAAAGCACACTACACTCTTATTAAAAGTAATCTCATCTTAAAAAAAAAAGTATTTTAAACAGCCTTTTAAAAATGTTTACTACATCCAGTATTTGCTCATTTAACCAGAACAAGGGGTGATGGGAGGAAATCAAGACTGGCAGGTGTCTGGAGTGTAGGAGGGACTGCGTGGGGTGTTGGAATAGGGTTGTAGTTTAGAAATGACCATGAGGAGGTGAGCAGATTGGGGAGGGGGAATAAAGTTTACAGGAGAAGCAATGACACCCACTCACCCACCTCTGGTGGCATTAGCCCTCAGGAGGCAGAAGCCATATGTTTACACGACTATGTTAAAGTCAATTTGTGTTTAAGAGATGGAATACTCAGAGGAGACAGATCAGATATTAACACTCAGTTTAAAGGAATTGAGACTCTCCAAAAAGGCTTTACCTTTCCATCTCACAGCCTTGAAAGTAGCACTAAGATATCTGAAATCTGAGACTGTGGGGGAGGGAAACACAAAGGTAGTCCCCCACCTACAGTACTTTCACAATGGATAGCCCTGTTCTCCCCACCTACGACTACTTTCAAAATGGAAAGCCTCCAACCTCTTACCCTTCTCCGCATTTTAAAATTTTGCAAGAGCATTGTTGCCAAAAGACTAGTGCTCCATTGTTGGAGAAATCCAAGAAATACTCACTTGAGTCAACTGATGCATGACTATGCCTGCCCAGGAGTTACACAGTATGACTTGTGAGGTAGACACCCTACTCATAAGCTCTCCCCGATTGATGTATGAAATTCAAACATTCGGGATTCATTTCTTTGTGGTAACAATGGAAATGATCCTGGGAGAAGCAGCACTTTAAACTTCAATACTTTTATCTGATGAAGATGTCCCATATGAATTTCCAGCTTATGTCCAAAACAGAAATGATCATCTCCCCCTCAAAACTTATCCCACTTTCCTCTGAACCTACTTCTTTCTATTGAGAGCATGATCATCCTCTAGTAACCCCAGTTCAAAACCTTCCACTTTCTCATCTTCCATCTCCAATTAGTTGTCAAGTTAGGCCATTCTATCTTCACAAAACCCTTCTCAATAGCTCACACAGCTACCACTCTAATTTTTCTCATCACCTTTTGTCATCTATGGGCCTCCCTGCTTCTAGTCTCCCCTTTTCTAATCCCTCTTTTGCACAGCTGCCAGAAAGAAATTCTTAAGGCAAAGACCTGAGAATAAGAAGGCACTCCTCTGCCCAAAAACCTTTCATTTCTCCCTATTGTTCCTAGGATAAACTAGGAACTGCTCAGTCCAGCATTCAAGTGCTTTGACAGTCTGTCCAACCTATCTTTCCAGCCTTATTCCACATTATTCCCTTTCCCATACTATATCCCAACCAAATCTGGCTACTAGGTGTTCTTCAAATTTGACGTTTCATCTTCTGTTTCTGTACATTTGCACAAGTCATCTCCCATGAGTGCTATCCTCAGATCCACCTCCCACAAGTCATATCTTCTAAAAGATTCAGTTTAGGTATCACCTCCTCCAAGAAGTCCCATCACCCTCATGTTAATATTTCATTTTTCAACTCAACATTTATTAAGTATTTACCATGTGCAGAGAGTCCAAGGACAAGACAAAAATTCCTTATCCTCAAGGAGCTTGCCGTATCACCTCACATTTGTGTTTATTATGTGTGCATTACATTGCAGGCTACCCTTAGAATAAATATATTGGTTTTTTTTTTGTTTTTTTAGGCAATTGGGATTAAGTGACTTGCCCAGGGTCACACAGTTAGTAGATGTCAAATATTTAGTCTGAGGCAGGATTTGAACTCAGGTCCTCCTGACTTCAGGGCCAGCATTCTAGCCACTGTGCCACCTAGCTGTCCCTTAAGTTTGACTCCACCATGTGTTTTCTGCCGATCTGGTTTCAAATATATTCTTTTTTTTTTTTTGCCCTTAGAATAGAAGCTCCTTGAGGGCAGGCAGTGTTCCATTTATTTCTTTCTAACTACAGCACCTAACAACATGGTGCCTGGCATAAAGTTAGCAATTCAAACAAATGTGTCTAAATGAATGAAGGTAGCTGACTAGAGGGAGAATATAAGTATACTGAGTACCTGAGGAATGGAGAGAAGAGTTGAAATGGGCAATGGGGACACATAGCTCAAGATTTATGATTTTATGATTCTAATAAGATGAGGAATAAACAGGTTAAGGGCAAAGAAAAGTTCTACCATCTTGACAACTTTCTCTAGTCAACTCTGAATTGCATTAAGTACACACACACACTATGCATATATATATAATGTATAATATACATATATATTATATGCATATGTATTTTCTGAAATCCATGATCTGTCCCTGAATTATTAAAACAGACTAAATGATTTGTCTCATTCATAATACAATATAGCTCTCTCCCTTTCCCCCTACCATATTTTCCAATGAACTGAGCCCAAAAAAAAAATTTTTTTAAGCTATGTACCATAATGTAAGCAGCATAGTAAGTTGGAAATATCACATCTGTATGTGGTATTCCAGGTCTTTAGAAGGTAATCTCATAAAGAGAAACTTCTGAAAAGAGATCTGTCAAGCAGACAGCTATAAAAGTTCCAATGTCAAGAAGAGAAAATGCATCTACATTATCCAATGCATCCATTATTGCCTTTCTTTTCTTAGCATATGACCATCACAAAATCAAACTCCTGTTCACTGTCTTTAAGCCTTTACCCAGCCTGCTAAACCTCACTTTTTTTTTAAATTCACACATAGAGACAAACATATCTCTGCTCCAGCCACATTAAAACCATGTACCTCTCCTGTCTAGAAAAATGTTAGTAACCTACAGTCTTTAGCTTCTCAAAACTTTCACATGAATTGTCTCCAGTCATTGCATCTCCACAAACATCTTAAAGAAGGAGATAGGCAGCTATTATCTCTTTTTTAATTTAACCTCATAGGAATAGAGGATAATAGATCTAGTATTAGAAAAGACTTTAGAAGCCATTTGGTGCAATCCTCCCATTTAACAGTTCAGAAAACTGAGGTACAGAGAGATTAAGTGATTTGCCCAAAGTCACATAAGTAGTAAGGGGCAGAAGGAAGATTTGAACCCACAGGGAAAGAGGGAGCTGGCTATAGTGGGGAAAGTGTTGCATTTGGAATCACTGGACTTGGGTTTGAATCCCAACTCTACCATTTACTCTATGGGACGTTGGGCAAGTTCCTGCTCTGCCCTCTTTTGGGGGTTTTTATTTCCTTCCCTGTAAGATGAAGAGGTTGGATTTGATGACCTCTAAGGCACCTTCCACTTCTCAATCCATGATCTTCTGATTTCAAATCCCCGACACTTTCCACTCTCCTATTGCTGTACTATGTCATATTATCCTCAATAGGAAAAATGATGGAGTCAGAAGATATCAGTTAAAATTCCAGCTCTGGCATATATTACCTGTGTACCCTTGTACAAGCCATCATACTTCAATGGACAAGAGTGTACTCAGCTTTCTTTCTAAAGTTCTTTAACCAAAAAGGTTAAGTGGTCCCTTCATGCTCTAAATTCTTTACTTCTACATGGGAAAACTGAAGTCACTAAAAAATAACTGATTTGCTCAAGGTCGTAAAGTTAAATTAGCAAGAGCTAGGGACTAGAACCCAGGTCTTCTATCTCCTCACCCAATGTCTTTTCCAATAGGGCAGCCCAATTGCAGGATCTCATTCCATATGTAGAAGGTGGGGAAAATGTGATGGCACAGTAGATGTCACATTTCTTCAGATCTACCCTTTGAATTGGAAATTTACAAATGTACAAGCTAAATACTAATGTCAAATTATTTTCACACAGTATATTTGAAGAAAGTTCTCCACTAAATTCCTTTTTTGTTGCTTCGTCTCAGCATGACAGCGACCTTACATTTTTAAAGGCTATATGAGCAGAGCACAAACTATTAAGTCCTGGCCAGATGAAGAGGCTTCAAAAATGGGCCTGATGAAGAGTACAGGGAAGCATAGGAAGATTTATCTAAACAGATACAAAATGAAGTGAGTGGAAACAGGAAAACAACATGCACAATTCCTCCAACAATGTAAATAGAAACAATAACAAAATTGAAATCAAATGCCATGGAAATATAAGGACCAAACTCGACCCTAGTGAAAAAACGTGAGAGTGTACCTCCATCCCTTCTTTGAAGGGGTGGGGGACTATGGAGGCAGAAAACAGCATATATTGTTAGATTTCATTGATTTGTTAAGTCTACATTGCTTTTTTCAATTTCTTTTTTATTCTTTGTTATAAGTAATGGATTTCTCAGGGAGGCAGGGGAAATTATATATTAGCAAATGGAAGTGATATAAAATAAGTTTTATACATAATTTTATTTAACATATTATTTATATTATAATTTAATCTTTAAAAAACAAAAAAGAATGGATCTGATGATTGACTGTGTCTATTACTCTCAGACCAGCCTAGCTAAATTCAGAGAACCTCATTATCACAGCATTGGCCACCAGGTGATGAATTTTTTGTCCTCAGTACTTCTCAAAGACCACTCACAAAGGCACTTGAGGGAAGGTGAAGGGGGGGGGTGGTCTGCATTAGTCGAGGGAGTATTTACACCAATTACATCATGGATCTTGGAAGTATTCAAAGTGTACAAGGATTAGCACTGTGTGACCTTGGATTAATCTTCTGAATAGCTCCTTTGCTGGAGATGCTTCAAAAAAAACAGAAATAGGAAAAGCAGATGAAAATTTTCATGGGCATTGTGATTTTATAGTCTTGGTTTAGTAAAGCGAAGCTATGAAGCTGGGTTGCTAGGGTAATGGTAACTTTCAGGTTATGTTTTCATGGCTGAAGGAACTAGATTAGTTCCATAGGACAGAATCCCTGCTACACCAGTATTTAGCACTTCCTGAGGGTAGACAGATAATTAAACAGAGAGATAGATAGATAGATAGATAGATAGATAGATAGATAGATAGATAGAT
>NW_020949997.1:8231164-8253563 GCF_900497805.2 Vombatus ursinus
GATAGATAGATAGATAGATAGATAGATAGATAGATAGATAGATAGATGATAGATAGATAGATAGATAGATAGATAGATAGATAGATAGATAGGTAGATAGATAGATAGATAGATAGACTGACTGATATTAGGAGTTCTTAATCTAGGGTCTATAATTTCAGAGATCTATAAACTTGGATGGAGAAAAATAATATGTATTTCTATATAATTTATTTCCTTTTTAATGCTGTGAATTTTATTTTGAATATTGAAAGACAGGATTTGAGAAGGGATTCCTGGGCTTCACTAGAATGGCAAAGGGATCCATGACAAAAAAAAAAAAGTTAAAAATCCCGGATAAATGCATGTGTGCACCCATACACTACTGCTATCTTACAACGCTATTTATCTTTGTTCAATGCATGTCCCATGTTCACCAAAGAACAGTAATTCACATTTATGTGGCACCCTCAGGTTTGTAAGTACCCCAAGGGCAAGGACCATGGCTCATTGGTGTAGCTAATATTTATATAGCAAGTTACAATTAAAAAACGCTCAACACTGGTTATTTCGTTTGGGGTTGTTAACTCGTCTGCACTGCAAGTGCTCCTTCCTCGTAACCTCTCTTGGGCTCTCAGTTTCAACGGAAAACCTTTTTATGGCAGGGCCCTTCTCACTCTGCTGTCCTCTGTACAGCTCAGGCACCATAACCATTTCAATCCCTCTGTTTTCTTTTCACAACAGAGAAATTGGCTGCCTACTTCAAGAATCTGGTTTGCTGCCCCATGTTGTTTGACTTACACTAGGGCCCGCTCTCAGGGGAAAGACAGTGGCTATGGAGATAAGAGTCCCAGAACTATAGAGTTGGCACATCCACAGTCCTCATGATTGTCTTTTTTCCAATATTTACCCTCTCAGAAAGGGAGGGTTTTCTCTCACTCATGACATATTAAAAATCAACAATTATATAACTCTCCTTCTTCACTCTAGATTCCATAGATTTATGGCCTTTTTCTAAACCTGCCTCTCTTCACATTTTTTTAAAATGTTTCCTTCTGAATATTTTTTAAACAATAAGAAGAATATATACAGGAGTTTTCCTATGCAATCTTTTTAAAGTAATTCAGGATGTATGCATTAGACCAATCTAATGTGAAGTTTTATGTTGTAATAGTTTAAAACATCACAAAGGCTTTGGGGACACTCTGTATTATATATGCCAATTGGGGAAATGCAATATATAAAATGAAGCACCTTTCAAATGGGGAGAGATCTCAAAAATTATGTTTAGGTCTAGCCTCTATGTTTTAAGAGGCATCTTGAAAAGATAGAATATGTCTGAACGACGACCACGAAGACAGTGAAAGATCTAGAAATTATGTTACATGAAGAATGATTTAAGGAACTAGGGAGGTTTCAGTTCAAAGAGAGGTCATCTGGGAATGACAAGCTTTCTTCAAATATTTAAAGGGTTGAAAAGACAGATCTGCTCCACCGTGCTCAAGAACATAGAACTGGGACTAAAGGCTGGAACTTAAAGAAAGGCAAATCTCAGTTCAATAGAAGGAAGAACTTTCTACCCACTAGAGCTCTCCAACAAAGTAATGAGCTTTTAAAAAAAAAAATGGACATAAGAAAACAGAAGGAAAACCAAAAGGAATTGAGACGTACAAACAGGACAGCCTTGCAAGTTACAGATACTGAATTTATCACATACTTTGTTTTTGGTTTTGTTTTTGTTTTTTGCTAGGCAATGCGATTAAGTGACTTGCCCAAGGTCACACAGCTAGTAAGTGTTATGTTTCTGAGGCCGGATTTGAGCTCAGGTCCTCCTGACTCCAGGTCTGGTGCTCTATCCACTGTGCCACCTAGCTGCCCCCACTTTTTTTTTTAAAGCAACCTGTCCATTCCAGAGATTTATAGTTCTATATACAATCTTCGTTTTCTGTTCAATTGCATATATGGAAGTGATCCTTTTATTTGGTGTTTGTAAAGTTCAAAATTTTGTATGTTTCTGTTCATTAATGATTGTTAAGTTCACAATAAAAAATAATTTTTAAAGATTAAAGAAGAGGGGAGCAAACTAATTAGCTACCTTAGAAAGTAGCGAGCTCCCTGTTATCAAAGCATTCAAGAATAATCTGGATGGACATCTGTCAGCAATGTTTTAGACAGGGTCCTAAGGAGGTTAGACCTCTAGGACCTTTTCCAACCCTATAATTCTATGATCCTATGAAGATATTACAATAGCTTTTGAAATGAGGAAAAGACTTTTAGCACTCTGTATCTTTTTCTTCCCTCTTTACTTCTCTAAATAGCAAAACTGAAATTCCCAAGACCAACGGAAAAGATCTCACATACGCAACATTCTAGGGTTTTGTTTTTATTTTTGTTTTAAACTTATTTTGTTTCCTCAGTAGATGTCAAGAAACTCACTATCGTGAGATTAATAAAGTAGGATTCCTTCAGCAACCACAGTCATAAAGTGGTGAAAAAAATGAGGAAACTCATACAGGGCTGAGATGATGCCTGAATGACATGTCAAGGAGTCCAAAGTGTGTGTGATGATAAACAAGAGATACCAACCATTCCATACATCGTGAGATGCAAGGATATGATTGGAGGCAACATGTACATGAAGGGTGTCTGGCTAGGATAAGATGTGCTGTCAGCAGCAAACAAAAAAAAAAATGAAGGCATAAGGAAAGCAATGGCCGCCAATTCTCTGAGAAGTATTGATTTTTACATTTCAAAAGGCACAGAAATGTGTCAACCAGCATTCGAAGTAAGGCATAGTCATCCTGGCTCTGCAAAAAACGTACACTCCCCAGAAAATACCAACCCCAAACATGAAAAGGATATATCAGTTCTCTAAGCCACATCCAAAGGTCTGACATAAGGCAGAGCCAACAAGTTTCCTAGCCACTATAAACTTTTTATTGGGACTCAGTCCTCACCAGGTGTGAGGCATGGAGTACTTGAACTCAAGCCAAGCTTTTACTAGAATCTCATTTGAGCCCCAGCCACTTGTCATTTCTTTTCAACTTGACCCTACCTACTTCTGCAGCCCACTGGAGATGAAGTCAGGAAACTAAACATTTAGAAGTGTCATAAAAGTCACTGTGATTAATCACTTTCTCTTCACTCCTGACAGGTCCAGACTTTTCAGCTTGCCTTCAGGCATTATCTTAACACAAAATTAGCTTGAACTTTCCATATCAGACACAAATGAAGGATTTGACAGGTGAGGATGTAAAAGGCTCGTGAAGGGCTTGAAACAAATGAGAGTCACTATAATGCTTATTTTATATACAAATGAGGAGTTTGACATAAACTTTTCTAGACAGGCTGACCTACAATGTCCCACCCAGCTCTAAATCGATGCTAAGCTACTAGGCTCCAGAGGCCAAAAAGAGGAAGGCGGTCCATCTTACCTCCTGAAAAATGAAGGTCTGTTACTTAGAAGGCTCCTTAATTGTAAATAGGATCTAATAAAATTCCTCTGAAGCAACCATACAAGTAAATACATGTGACACAAACTCAAAATGGATGTCAGAATTAGGCATGTGTCCTAGTTTGCACAAACTCAGCATCTAAAATATGCCAATGACCCCAACCCCACCTAGTTTACGTTCTTCTTCAATCTAGCATTAATTTAAAAATAAAAACCCACCCTGGCACAGATAAGGAAGAATACAGGCAGGGATTGCCAAGTCAGGATGGCTGCCGCTTGCCTCATTTGCTCTGGAACAGACAATTGCTAAGGCCCCTTGTGGTTCTAGAGCTTATGATCAAGTAAACACCCTCTCCTTAACCCCAATACCCCTTGCCTCCAACATTAACACCTCTCAGAGGATGGGAAACTATCTACCCCACTAGCAATGCAGCCCATCTCAGGAGAGACACAATCAAATACTCTTCTGCATAGAACGATATTACTCCACTGAGAGACAAGCTGTCAAAAAAAAAAAAAAAGGACCTGAATGATTTTTAAAGTACTGCTTTAGACCAGAATTGTAACTAGGAATTTTTATACCCAAGGCAAGCATCTCAGATTGTTAAGTGGAACAAATCATCCCTCATTTGGGGGAGGGAGGAGAAATGGGACACCACCTCTTGAGGGGAAACAGTCTCTGGAACACTGGTCTGGGTTTGCTGTTGGGGAGACAGTCATCAGAGGGTCAGCGATGTGCAGAAAACAGAGAAATGCAGGGGAAGAGTTCCTCTGACCCCCCCCCATCTGATAGCTTTCTATTTTAACTAATTAATCTTACGAAGTAGTTACTAAGCCTTGTTTCTATGCTGAAGGGATTACAAGTATCATCACTTTCTAAATTCTACACCCTCTAGATTCAGCACCCTGGAATTCAATTTCACTTGCACCAACCTAGCAATGGCTGTGCTCTAGAATACATAAGGGGTATTCTAAACCTCTCATCAAAACTTCCCACATCAGCCTATAAATTAAAAAGAACAATCCTCTAAATACAAGATCAACAACCGCCTGTTCAGTGTTTTGATTGAAATTTGCCAGTAACATCCCTGATGAAGGGGAAAGGCGTGGTATAATGAGAAAAGCTTTCTCTCACTCTCTCCAGAGTCTGAGGACTTATGATAACCCCCTCCCCTCTCTGATATATAATACCTTTGTGACCTTGAACAAGTAATTGAACCTCCCTGTGCCTCAGCTTCCTTATCTGTAAATTGAGAGGTTGGACTAGAATCAGGGGTGGGGAACCTGCAGCCTTGAGGTCACATGTGGCCCTCTAGGTCCTCAAGTGCAGCCCTTTGACTGAATCCAAACTTCACAGAAGAGTTGTTCCCCACTCCTGGACTAAATGGTCCCTTTTATGGTCTAATCTAAGATTCTTTGAAAAAACTCACTGGGCATGAACAATAAGCAAGCGATGTAGTGAGCAATTCAAAACATTAATAAGAATTAAAGAGTTGAAACAAAATAATACTGTTGAGACATTAGAAAAGAAAGCCTTTCCTTCCCACTCTCCCATGAAATGGAAAAATGACCCCTAAGGGTTCTCTCCTTTTCCTAGGAGACCAGTGATTAAAGGTAGGTTTTCCTTATTTGGGCAAAAGTTTCCAATACAAATAAGTGAACACATTCACCTTGTATGCCAAGAGGAGGGATGGATGGGAAGAGTGAAAATATACATTATGCACTTCCAGCTCTGTGCACAGTCAGTACCCTGACCACATTCATTTCAGACTCTCCCAGCCTCCTTCTAAGGGGTTGAACAAACACAAGGGAACCATCTCTATAATGTCAAATGCCAACCGTCGGCACTGTTTTTGAAACAACAAAGGCTTCATAGCTGAATCTCCTGAAACCAAAACCCTGAATAATACCAAAACTCCCACCATGGTCCACAAATTGAAGGTTATAACTGTCAGGCATGTAACGCCTAAAAGGACCAGCTCAAACCTGGGAACCTCAGTGTTATTCAAAACAAATTTGCTGATCTTGCCCAAATCTTCAATTTCAAAAAGTATGGTGAACTGAGTCACCTTCAGTCCAAAGAACATTGAATGCATCAGAAGTGTGATCAACTTTCCAGTTTTCAAGGGCTGACTGTCTAGTTTGTTGTGGCTGTGATTTGTCACGTGTTGTGTGTGTGTGTATGTGTGTGTGTGTGTGTTGTTTTGTTGAATTATTTAGGCTCCTCATTCTTTTTCCTTAGCAGCTGTCATAGCGGACAGAGACTTTTCTGCATCATTAGTATTTTCATAGACATTCAAATTAATTGACCAGCTTTGCTGCTTGTTAATTAATGAGTGTGATTTAATAAAAAGCAATTTGGTAGGACTAGAGGTTAAAAGTACTAGCTAAAATGAGGGATTTTTGTGTTTTGTTTTTCAACACTACTGTGCCCAGGCTTACTAATAACCCAGAGAGGGCTTAATACAGAGCTGAGATGTAAACTGACCTCCCCAACTAATAATAGAACCAAAGATAAGCTGACTGATAAAACAATTATTTAAAAAGGACCAAAGAACTATCCTCATTGCTAAGTCCTCACATGAAATATTTAGTCATAGGCCAACATATGTAAAGTGCTTTGTGAATCTTAAAATCCCATAGAAATAGGTTTAGAAAAAACCATAAGGGTTATCTATTTAAATTCTTCCATTTTATAGATGAGGAAATTGAGATCTAGAGAGGGGAAGTGACATAGGATCACAGATTTGTGCCAAAGGTCAGAGCAGGGATTTGAACCCAAATCTGACTCCAAATACAGCACTCTTTCTGCAACACCAATCAGTCAATGCATAAGTATTTATTAAGCGCCAGTCACTGTGCTAAGCATTGAGTATACACAGACAAAAAAAAATTGTCCCTGCCCTCCAGGAGCTTAAATTCTAATTGGGGATGGAGGGAAGAGAGAGACAATGTATAAATAAATAGTTAACATACAAGATATACACTGAGTAGATGGAAGGCACCACATTACCTTAACATAGAAATCCCCCTCAGAAGAGCTGTGCTTTAGTCCTGGATCTTTTACTAACTGTGTGACATTAGACAAATCAATTCATTTTTCCAGGCCTCAGTTTCCTCATCTGTAAAATGAGAAGTCTGGACTAGACAATCTCTAAGGGCTTTTCTATAACAGAGCCTAAGAACAATTTGCCCAGATGTGCTCTTGAAGGACTTCCATTGTCTTGTATTAATCAGCTGACTGGTGAGATCAGCTGCCCCACTCCTAATTCTTTCCTTGCTTTCCCTTTTGTTGATACCCAAAGGCCCATTGATCAAGTGGGAGTCATGACACAGACATTATATAACCTAGCAAAGAGCTGAGCATAAAAAAAAAGATACTCAATGAATATTTGTTGATTGGATCATAAGAGCATAGATTTAGAGCTGAAAAGGACCTTAGAGACCATCTGCTTTGATCTCCTTGTTTTACAGATCATGAAACTGAAGGCCAGAAAGGAGAAGGAACTTTGCCATGATCAAACAGGCATGAAATGACAATGGGGGGATTTTATGTTTTGAAGGAATGATGTCTTACCCTATACCTTTCCTGTTCTGGAGAAGCCACCCCCGAATATAATTAAGTAGAAAAATAACATCTAATAGAGATTTATCTTATTCTCATATTATTGTTTAGTACAAGTGACACTTAAGAAACGTCATCCAGAGGGTGAATTTTTACATTGCCTCTCCATCCACTTGGGTTTTTTTTTCCAAACGATAGAGTTTTTACAACACCCTAGGAGCAGGCATGAAATTATCAAAACAAAGCTAATTGTAAATGCTCATTTGTTTTTACCTTCAAACAAAAACAGACACGTGCCTTTGAAAAGAGAGACTGAGATCCAGAGATGTAACTAGGTCAGAAGGATTGGTGCTTTGCTCTCTTGGCACCAAACTTAAAAAGTATTTGCAGCTCTTTAACAACCAAGTTTAGCATTCAGTTGAAAAACAATTTGCTTAAATAGGAAACTACCAGATGGTCTACTTCCTCTTCCGGCTGACCAGAGTCCAGTTGAAGTCATTCCCTGTCTGCCCCACCCCAACAGGTTCCCTGGTAATATCCAGGCCTCTTTCTACCCACATTCATCCTCCCAACCTGTCCAACTGAATTGAGGACACCATTTTAGTTCCTTCTGCCCCTGGTTGCAATAATGACTAATTATGGCTTGGATGAGATGTCACCAAAGGAGGTTAAAACTCCAAGGGCTGGGACCCTGGACCTAAGCAGCAAGCAAAAAATGCTCATCCTCTGCCTAACTCAATCATACATGGTTTTCCTCTCTTTGCAATTGAACCATAGCTAACATTGTAGTGACCTGCAATGGTTGAAGCAGTGTTTTATAAGTAAGTACTTGGCTTGTGTGAACATTGGTATGTCACCGGCCCATGGCACAACTTGTACGTTTAAGAACCTGGATTCAACTGGGGCTACAGTAACAACATTGGCCAAGTGTTTTTATTTTTCCAAAGAAAAGACAGTTCTCTTTGCAAGAGAAAAGGTGATCCTTTTCCACTCTTGGTAGCTATTTCACAGACTAAGCCACCTGTGACCGAGTATATGTTAGAAGGAAGAGATCACCTGATCAGATTGAGGGCTGAAAGGGACCTTAGAGACCATTTAGTCTAACTCCTTCGTCTTATAGATGGGGAAACTGAGGGCAAGAGAGGTAGCGTGACTTTCCCACCAAAATATGGGTAGTAAATATCAGAACCAGGGTTTTAACCAAGGTCTTCTGACTCACTGCCCTACCCTTCCTCCATGATCTATAAGTTATATCCACAGGTTGACTAGAAGATTCCTCATGACTTTTGGGTTAGTTTTCCTGACCACATCAGCATTATCTGACATCTAATGATAGCAAGAAAAGGATTAAATTATACACTCAAAGTAGTTTCACAGATGGTCCCAGAGACTTAACTCTGGAACACTAACTCGAACCCCAACTATTTTTAAAGTGCTTATAGATGCAAAGGGGTTTAGAGACCCCTGTGACTTCTTCAAGTGGTTTTTTGTTTTTTCATTTCTCTAACTTCAGAGTTTCATTGCTTATGCCCTCAATAGAAGTCACACCCTCTCTTTTCCACACCCCACCCACCCTTCCCCACACCTTGGATTCTTGGTTGTAGGAAACAGGAGCAGCATTTATCTACAAAGAGCTCCCAATTAAAAGACAGGACCTCAACACAGCCCAGGCAACAGGTCCTAGCCAGGTGTGTTCCCAATCAGTCTCCCCAATACTAAAACTGTCCCTACAACATAGTTACCTTCCCCTGGTAATTGTTGTTTAGTCACTTTTCAGTTGTGTCTGACTCTTCGTGTCCCCATTTGGGGTTTTCTTGGCAAAGATACTGAAGGGATTTGCCATTTCCTTCTCCAGCTCATTTTACAGAAGAGGAAAATGACGCAAACAAGGTTAAGTGACTTGCCCAGAGTCTCACTAAGGTCTTCCTAACTCCACTGCACCACCTAGTGGCCCTCCCCTGGTAATACCCACTCACTAAAAACAGATACTTAACCCAAAGCAAGCCAAAGAAAATATTTCTGATATGGCCTTTGGACCACATTTCTTTTTCTTTTTTTTTCCTAAAGCAAGCTTTTTTTTCTAAATTTGAAAGCCACTTCCTATTTTCAACAAATGCAGAAATAGATTCCTTCTAGGAGGATTTTTCCAGTGTTCTCCACCAGACCACTTTCCTAATACATAAGAGTTCTTCACTTCAAGATGGTCCTCTTTCATCTACACACTGAGCTTTCCTCCTCCAGGATGGGAAGAGGAGGATTTCAGGGAAGTGAAAGGAATAAACATTTATTAAGCAGCTATTGTCTGTCAGGCACTGTGCCTGAAATATTTATCTCATCTGATTCTCACAACAACTCTGGGAGGTAATAATTATTATCCCCATTTTACAGATGAAAATTTCAGAAGTCCAGTCTGCTAGAAGGAAGGTTCTCAAAACAAGTTTTTCTGCTCTTACATGCAAACTTTACCAGCCCATTTTCATGATTAAAAAACCTCAAAGGCCTGGCAGCTCATCACCTTTGTGTCTATCATCTCTAACCAGTTTTGCCTTCAGCTTTACTATGTGTTGTCTCCAATTCTGTTTTGTATTTTTCCAAGTGACAGAATGAAATTCATCTCAATTTTCCTTCCCAGAAGGAAAGGACCAAAAAGGCAACAAAAATGTTGTCAGTAACCACAAATAAATCAGGAAGGATCAGTCAAAAAGATCTCACTCCTCCAGAGCCCAAAACTGAAGGGCTGCTCAGGAGTGCACCCTTCTGGCATGACAGACAAGGGCTCCTTCCTGTAAAGTAATAGCATGGCGGGAGGTGAAGGGGACCGTGGAGGCTTACTCATTTGGAATTTAAAGGAGAGTAACCATCCACAAAATGTAGTGTCATACTGCCTGCTTCTAAACATGACTATTTATGAGTCATAGAGGTTAACTGCAAAGCTTTTAAATTGAAAACCCACAGGGTTTTCCTCTTTTAGCTTGTCCTCAGAAGACCTTTTGGGGAGTGTTCCTTCAGTCCTAATCCCCAACTGGCAGCTGTTTTTTAGCATCCGTGTTTACAGAAATACCAGTAGTTATTGCATGCTGTTTTCCATGCGATTAAGCATTACAATGCAGCCCAAGCTGGATTTGAAATACATTTTCCCCAGTTTGTGCAAAGATTCCAAAGGGCACGAAACATACCGCTATGATGTGCATCTAGTACCACCTAGTGGCCTGAAATAGAAGAGTTCACAAGCACAAGGCATCTTATCACTAAAAATGAAGCTGACATATAGGGCATTAAAAATTACAAACTGCTTTGCATACATTTCTTTTTTTTTTTTGGCAAGGCAATCAGGGTAAAGTGAATTTCCCAGGGTTACACATCTAGTAAGTGTCAGGGGCCAGATCTGAACTCAAGTCCTCCTGACTCCAGGGCTGGTGTTCTATGTACTGTGTCACCTAACTGCCGATTTGCATACCTTTCTTGAGGTGATCCTCACAACAAACCCATAAGGTAGCTAAGTCACACAAAGGATAGAGCATAGGATTTGGAATTCTGAGTGTAAATCCTTCCTCAGACATTTACTAGCTGTGTGACTCCAGGCAAGTCCCCCAACCAACCTCTAATATCTGTATATGTTGTTTGCCTCAATAAGATGAAAGCTCTGTGAGGACAGGGACTGTTCTTTTTCTACCTTTGTATTCCCAGTGTCTCTCACACTGACTACCACATAATATAAAATAATAACAATGAAATGAAGTGGCTCTCAGTCTCAGTTTTCCCATCTGTAAAATGGGGGTAATAATAGCACCTACCTTACAGGGTTGTTGTGACAGTCAAATGAGTTAACATGTTAAATGCTTCTCAAATTTTAAAAGCCCTGTATACGTACTAGCTATTACTATTAGCTACTAAATAGGTAAGTATATGCACAAGGATTCAGTTTCATCCCCATTTTAGAGATGGGGAAACTGAGAGATATGCAGAGGTTAAATGATTTGCCCAAAGGCACACTGCCAGATATGGGATGTGAACTTAAGTCTTCTGACTCCAAATCCAGGCATTGATACGCTCTTACCTAGGCACCCCTACCTTTTTATCAAAAGCCTGCCTTTGCAAGTCACCTGCCTCAGGTAGGGAAGGGAAAGGGCATGGGAAATGGTACACTAAGATCATATTCAATTTAATTCAACAAACATTTATTGAAAGTCTATTAGACACAAAGCACTGAACTAGAGCTTGGGAATATAAAAGTTCTTTTTTTTTTTTTTATTGTAAACAGTGCCTGCCGTTCAGGAATTTATATTCTCTATCTCCTGGTACTCATCTGCATGGCACTCGCTCTAACCCACTATACTTAAACACTCTGGCAATTACTTTGACTCCCTAGAGAAACCAGTTCCTTAAAACACTTTTGACCATATAAGAAAATGATAATTTTTTTCAGAAAAAGAGTACCCTAAGATCACCTTGTATTTGGTCATCAGCTAAATCTCAATTAGTGTAAAAGTTGAATCCCACAATGGGGATATTTGCATAGTAATTGAGACTATTTGAAATTATAATGATATAAAATATAGTTACTGGTTCTAGTCTAATAGAAATCTTCAGTGCGAATTCAAATGATGCCACCATTTCATGGTATAGTTAATGATAATAATACATGCCTTCCATTTCTACAGTGCTTTATGAAGAACCCTCAAATAATAATAATAAAACAACAACACTCACCCAGCATTTTAAGGCTTGCAAAGCACTTCACAAATATTATCTCATCTTATCCTCACAACAATTCTGGGAAGCAGATTCTATTCTTATCCTCATTTTACAGATGAGGAAACTGAGGCAGCCAGCGGTTAAGAGATTTACTCAGGGTCACACAGCTAGGAAGAATCTGAGGCCAGATTTCAACTTAAGGTCTTCTGGATTCCAAGACCTGTGTTCTAAACACCACACCATCTAGCTGCCTCATACACATACATGACCTCATTTGATTTTCACAATAGTAACTGAGGGCAAATACCATAATCTCCATTTTACAGAGAGGGAAACTGAGAAAAAGATTAAGCTACTCGCCAAAAATCATAAAGGTAGGTAGTAGACTTGACCCCAAGTCTTGTGATTCCAACTCCAGTGTCGTTGCTCTTATACCTCATCGCTTTTCATTGTTATTATTTTAGCCACTGGGAATACAGACAAAAACAGCTGTCTTCAAAAAGCTTCCATTCTACTAGGGGAAACAACTTAAACATTTATAAATATATGTAAAATATAGGTAGGGGATTAGACCTATGATTTCATTGATATGGGGAATTTCTGATGAGGAAGCTTCTTCTCCCAATGTAAATTGGCATCTCTTTCAAAATTTAAATAGAGTTTGTTGAGAGACCCAAGAGATTAAGTGACTTGAGAAGGATCACATAAACAGTTCATGTTAAAGGAGACTTGAACTCAGGTATTCCTAGCTTCAAGTCCAATTCTCTATCCCCTACACCTTCCTTCTTCTCCCATACAAAATGTATATAAAGTAGATGCAACATAATTTGAGGGTTCAGATTCCAGTGTAGCTACTTACTACATGTGCAATATTGGGTATGTCTCTTGACCTCCCTAGGACTCAATTTACTCATCTGTAAAACGAAGGCTGAACTGGCAGCCTCTAAGATCTCCATAGGGTTTTATACTGACAATTCCCTGAACACTTTAGAGAATCACCTGCTTAGCTTGTGACACCCTCCTCATTCCTCACCTTCTGTAGTTTGACGCCTTTCTCAACCTGGACAAGATGGCGACCTCATGCCACAGAGGTTAGATGCTCCCTGGCCATCTTCATGCCATGCTAGTTTTATACACCAGCCTCCCCTTCCAACCCAGTATTCTACCTCCTACAGACCTGTTCTCCTGGATTGGTGAGCAATCACCATAACTAAGTAGACCTAGCACACTGCTCTCGTTGAATGCCATACTACAGGCATGCACATGGGGGGGGGGGGGTGTGCATGCACACACGTATGTACGTACACACACACACACACACCTACACCCCCTCCACTCCTGGATTTCCACCTTTTGCTCTGGGGACAATAATCTAATAAAATCAAATCACTATTGCCAGAAAGGATAAATAACTCAATCCCCTCATGCCTCACCTCACCATCCCAGTGACTTCCCAAACCTTAAATCCCTTCCCTGGCCACCACTTCCCATTGGGTTACCTTTCCCTACTCCCCCGTTAGAATGTAAGTTCTCTGAGGGCACAGATTGTCTGGCTTTTCATATTAGTATACCCACCTCTTAGCACAGTATCTGGCACAGAGTAAGCACTTAACATTTTTTCCATTCAGCATTTCATTCATTACTTGCCTCTGCAAGATTTGGGATTCTAGTGAATGTTTATTGAAGTTTCTTAATACCACTGCCTTTTTACTCTACCTCTCCACAAATCCCCTAGGATCCATACTAGCCACCTTCTCTATCTTTCTACCAACTAGAAGTCACGATGTGGATTTTGGCTCAAATAACCAAAAAAAAAAGGTTGGGAAAGAAGACAGCAGATGGCCAGATGAAGGATGGGAGGAGAAATGTGAAAGCATGTGCCAAGGAAATAGCACTAAGCCAATCAAATGTATTTACAGTTACTGCAGATTTATAGGCAAAAAATCAGCCACTAATACTAGGAGGAAAGTTGAAAGCAATATGAAAATCAGCGTGTTCATCCTTGTTTCAAAGTTCTTCCTGTGTAGGAATCTCATCATCTATCGACCTTTCCAGGATTCTGTCTTGGGGATTTAATGGCCCTGCTTAAATGAGAGCAATCCATTTCTGTGGGTGTGGCAGAAAGGGTGATGGAGGTTGAGTCCAAAGACTTGGATGCTATTCCTGGTTCTGATACTAACTACCCATGTGACTTTAGCCAAATCACTTAAATTTTCTGGGCTCAGTTTCTTCATCTATAAAGTGAGGTGGAAGGGATGTGTATGTGTATGTGTATGTGTGTGTGTGTGTGTGTGTGTGTGTGTGTGTGTGCTTGCGCGCATGCGCATGTGCAAACTAAATGGTCTTTCCAATACTCCTTCCAACTCTATAGCTGTGATCCTGACATCCTCTAGAAGGAAAAACATTTGCTGAAAGGACAAGAGCATTAACCATTGAGCTTATATGACCATGAAGCTTCCATTTAAAGCATCTGACTAAGGTGTATTATTTAATTCATTCATGTATTCATTCAAACATTTGTTAATTACAATGTGGGCACTGAGGAGGAATAAATGCTTTTAAAGAAAGGTTGCACAGCAATCACAGCTACACCAAACCACACGTTTTATTCATTTTCTGCTCCAGATTTGAACACTGAAATTGAGAAGATACATGTGAGTGGGACGTGTTCATCTTGCCTCTCCCTACCTTTTGCATGTTCAGAACCTTAGTAACAGGAACCAAGGGAATATTTGGAGCTAGACTTCTGTCTCTGAACACTGTAAAAGTCACCAAAAAAAAACTCAAACAAAAAAGACAACATACAATTAATTGGTGGCAAATTAGTTCTTAGTGGATTCTTAGTGCGTGGAAAACTTTCTCAAGAAATTTAGAGAACAGCAGAGAGAAAGTTATTTTTGCTAGTGGCTTTCTACCATATAGCTCTTGAGTTTGGACGTGTATGTATGTGTATTTTTTAAAGGTACTTAGGGGAAGTCATCTAGCTCTCAAGTTACTTCTCTCTAAATGGAAAGAGAATCTTGCCCAAACCACTAAGAGTATAGCAGTTCAAAATGTAGCTTGAAGTTTTCTTCAAAAATGAAAACCAAAGCCCTAGATAAAAATTTCTGAAGGCCAACGGAGCTCATTGGTACATTTCAAAAGAACCTACCTTAATATTTCTACAGTTAACCAAATAAATATTCACTCTGCAGGTAATTTTTCCTCCTTGCATGCCTGGACTTAAGAAAGGACCTACTGACATCTTTCTTATGATTAAAACACTGAAGAAGAAAAAACCAGATTGACATATAGTAAGGACAAATAAGGTACACAGGATTTCTAACAGACTGATTTTCTGGCATTTCTTAAAATGAAAGGAGATACCATTTCTATGGTGAGACTTTTTCCTATTTATTATGATTGGTGGAGAAGCATCTTAGTGTAGTAGAAAGAGAGCTGGCCTTGAAGTCAAGAAGACTCAGGTACCACTCTCACCTCTGACTCTGGCTGTGTGACTCTGAGCAAGTCCCTCAACCTTGCATTGGACCTTATGCAATTTTCTAAGATTCTAGAATGGTTTCTGATCTCCATTAATAAAGTTGTCTCAGCAGCAGTTCCCTTATAACAATGAAATCATACCTTCCCCCCCAAAAAAATCACTACAAGGTATTGGAGCTATGGAGTCATGAAAATTAGGAGGAAGTTTAGAAAGGAGAGAAAGAAGGGAGAAAGACAGATGTGCATCCTCAGTTTGAGGTTTGGTGGGATTTTTTTGTTTGTTTGTTTTTTGGGGGTTTTTTGAGGCAATTGGACTTAAGTGACTTGCCCAGGGTTACACAGCTAGTAAGTATCTGAGGCAAGATTAGAACTCGGGTCCTCCTGACTCCAGGGCTGGTGTTCTATCCACTGTGCCACCTAGCTGTCCCTGCATCCTCAGTTTTTGACACAGGGTCTGGCACTTCTTCATTTCCCATGCTACACTCATCCGTATTTCTCCATCACGACCTAGGAACCTAGTCTTCCTTTGAGATGACTTCAGCCCTGTAACTCATTAGTACTCTCTAGCCCTTGGGTCCCTCTCTCCCTCTGATTGGAGGGCAGAAACTTCTCCTGCTAGAACCTCTATCTAAGGAGGGAGACCAGATCAGTCATCATTTTATTTCTCACCCATCTGGACCGTACCCCTCAAGATTTCTTTCCATCCTGGGTACCTTCCTCCTTCTATGCTACTTTACCATGTCCATATGTTGTCTTTTCTCATTAAATTGTAAGCTCCTTGAAAGGAGACGCTGTCTTTTCATTTTTTTTTTGTATCCTTAGAGCTTAGCATGGTGCCTGGTACACAAAAGCCACTTAATAAATATAAAATTCCTGACTGGCACACTGTAAATGCTTCATAAATGCTTGTTGACCAAGAGATGCTCCCTATAGCCACCCCTTCCCATTTGAGGGACAGAGCTCTCAGCCCTAACAGGACTTGTGACACAGAGAATCAGCCTGAGGAGCCTTCAATACATAGGACTGCACCTCCGAGCACTTACCAAGCTACTCACTCCAGGGATACTTACTAACTCCCATTTGCACAAGTAGGTTGGGTCCACAGAGGGTAGTTAACTATGTTCTTTCCTCAGGGTTTTAGGGATAACCCTAAGGAGCTTGATTGTTTTCTAATCCTCACCATCAAATGGTATGCTCAACATCCATTAGCCAGCCAAAGTTAATTAACTTTTAAAAGTATATATTTACTGGCGTGGCATATATTTAGAACAGACTACAAAACATCCCCCAAACTGGGGACATGCCCTCTCCTTGATATACAATCTCTGAGAAGAATGGGCTTCAGCTTAGAGAGTACATATGGCAAAGGGGTAATTCATCATTCCTCATCCATGATACTCTACTGAGGTGGCTAATGAATCAAACTTTATCAGAATTCTGGGTGTTAATTTAAGCATTTTTAGCTATACGGATGGAGACAACTTTTAGTGCAGTATTCACTCTGTAATTCTTAGGTCACTCGATAGTCATAGCTCTATTTGATGAAAACCCAAGCCAGTCACATATGCTGTCTTTTTCACAATCATACATTATTTTGTTTCATTTTATTCAGCCTATAAAATGGCAGGCATAAGAAATTCACAGTAACTAACAAGCATACATAATTATTTGTAGAACTTGAAAGGCAAAACTCTGGTGCAAAATGAACAGTTCTCAGTGAAACAAGAAAAAAAGAGCACTGGAAGTTTGGTTTTTTATCTTCAAACTCTAAGATTCCTGGAAAGAGACCACCTTCTCTAACTTCCATCTCTCTACCCCTTATGCTGTGTTCTTTTTGCCCACTATTCCTTTTCCCACCCACCCCCAGAGTCTTCCAACCTGTTCTCTTTGAAATACTGGCATCTTCTCCTAAATCAAGCTGGAATTAGGTCTAATAGACATTGAGACAACCCCAATATGGCTCAGGGCTGCCCTGGACCTTTCTCTCATACTTTCCTAGCTCTACTATTACCATCATCCTACTAATGAGCAGACCTCCTCCAACTAACTAAACTTTTTACTGTATCTGGCTTTGAACCATCTGGGTCCCTTGATAGCATCAGACTTTTTCTCTATGAAACAAAACCACATCCTCTAGGATCCAAAATTTTCTGTCATCTGGGCCTCATTGATAGAGTGGTGGTGACCTAGCATCCATGCTGTAGGGAGGAGTGGAAATTCTGGACTATGCCAAACCATTGGAATCAACACTTATTAAGTTCTCACACTATGCTAAGTGATAGGGAGACAAACATTAAAAAGTATACAATCCCTACACTCCAGGAACTTACAATCTACTATCATGGGGCCATCAATGCCCTCCTCCCACACAAACTTTTAGCATAGCCAGTCATCTATGTCACCTATCTATAAGGCCAGTCTCAAGTTTCCATTTCTTTTGCACATGTTAGAGGTTGTTGTTTGTCTTTCAGTCATTTTTCAGTCATGTCTGGATCTTCATGACCCCATTTGGGATTTTCTTGGCAAAGATACTGGAGTGGTTTGCTATTTCCTTCTCCAGCTCATTTTACAGATGAGGAAACTGAGGGAAACAGGATTAAGTGACTACTCAGTGTCCAAGGGGAAAATAAGGATGTACTACAAGCCAGATTGTCAAGGGTCTTAAATACCAGGATAGGCACCTACTACAGGCAAACCCCTAAAGTTTTTTGGATAAGGAAATGACATGATTATGCCTGTGCCTCACGAAAATTATTCTGATGGCTGTATCAAAATGGATTGAAGAGGGGAAAGGCTGGAAGCAACATGGTCCATTACAAGGCTACTGGAGTAGCTAAGCCTGGAGGTGATACCGTCTATCCCCATCCACAAGAAAAGAAGCTCCCACAACATTCTCATCTTTCCTGAACTGGAGCAAAAGCCATACTCATAATCTCGTTGGGAACCTGATATGAATCAATGCAAAGGGAAACCCAGTAGTCCAACCACAGATTATGGACCTTTCTATTGTTTTCTCTTCCATCTTCTGTCACTTTTGTTCTGTCTAGACAGCCAGCTAAACGCTCTTTGGAGATAAATTCTACAAATCCCTACACTGGATGAACTAACAATCTAATAATGGAGATGACACGTATGCATAAATAACTTTAATATAAGTTAGAATATTGTTAAGTGTTCGGGAGGCTTGAGAGGGGCCTAGGATACATGTGGAGAGCCAGGGATCATTTTGGGTAAGGGGAGAGAGCAAGGAAGAGGAACCATGGAAAACTTCATGGAGGGGGTATCACCTGAGCTAAGCCTTGAAGAAAAAATGTTTGCAAAGAGCAAAAAAAGGTCAAGGTGCAAGGGTGGAAGGAAGGAAGGAAGGAAGGAAGGAAGGAAGGAAGGAAGGAAGAAAGGATGGATGGAAGGAAGAAAAGGAGGGAGAGAGGGAAATCACCATCACTAGCTTCCTGAAATCACTATGTCCCTTCAAGGCTAAGCACAAGTGCTACGTGAGAATCTTAAATTCCTGGTTTAAAAGTTTGTATTTTATTACATGCACAGTGATGTGCCGGCAAACATTTAACAACAACCAAACAATGTACACATGACAGATGTTACAGTTAATCTGTATTAACATTATCTCCATCACTTTCTTAAGTCTCAACAATCAACAAAACAATCAAGCCCTGATTTTTTTTGTTTGCCCGTTAATAAGTTGTAAATGCTCACACTGGAGTTTTAGCCGTGATCTTATGACTCTGTGAGGGCAAGCTCCAGCACAGCCCTGTATATACCTTCCATAGGTAATGGACAGTCACCAAAGCTTATGAACAGGCTTAATCTTCTTAATCTCCTTAATCTTTGTACATTTCTAATCAAGTCATCCTGAACCTCTTTACACTTTAAATGAATTGAATACTAAATGAAGCATAATATTAGAGCCTTCCTAAGGTGTCATTTGAAGGCTCATTGGAAAAAGATGAAACGCTCTATTATTTAAAAATAACAGTATTCAGGGGGCAGCTTAGTGGTGCAATGGAATAGAGCACCGGCCCTGGAGTCAGGAGGACCTGAGCTCAAATCCGACCTCAGACACATGACACTTACTAGCTGTCTGACTCAGAGCAAGTCACTTAACCCCAAATGCCTCACTGAAAATAAATTAATTAATTAATAAAAGACAGTGTCCATAATAATAGTGTACTACAATGCCAACGAAAAAGCACATGCAAATCCAGCCTGTATCCTGCATGTTTATACATGTGGCCACTAGGTGGCGTAATGAACAGAATGACAAATACTCAATGAAGAACATCTAAGTTGGAATCCTACCTCTGATACTGGCTAGCTGTGTGTATTTGGAAGTCATTTAACTTCTCTGGGCCCTAATTTCCCAATTTGTACAATGGAGATAAAAAGAACACTGACACTTTGGCGTTGTGACGTTCAGATGAAAGAATATAATGTAAAGCGCTTGGCAAACTTTAAAGTGCTATGCAAGTGTCACCTATTATTACACTTGAATTACTAAGTTAAAAATCTCTAAATATATGTGTCTTATGAAACACGTGACCTATAAGCATAAAAAATTATCTCAACATCAACAATAATATAGCCATTAAATGAGAATTACTGAATAACAACTATGCCTCTTTTAAACAATGCCCCACACTTTGCCAAGTGAATTAGAGACAAAGACAGGAGAATACAGGTTCCTTGTCCCTCTTAACTTGTCAAGGCTGTACCTGGAACAAATTGTTGGTTGAGAGAGAAGTTTCAGGACTATCAGGAGAAGTTTCATCATAAAGAGAACAGTGCAATCCCACCTGATCCTAAAAGAACAGTGTGAGGCTAGCTACAGGCAAGATATCTTTTTTTTTCAAGACTACATAACTACCAAAACATTTTGCTAATGTTGTTCAGAGAGATGATTTTGTCAGTGTAAAGAACTACTGGAAAATTCACTCAACCATTGGAGATCAGCAACTGTTCTACAACTAATGGCCTTAAAGAGTTGCCTAGAACACTGGGAGGTTAAGCGATGGGCTCAAAGCCCAGTACTGATTTGTGGCTTTGAGCCCATCACTTAGCCTCCCAATCAGAATACAAGGCGATCATCAGTATATATGCATGCATGTATATAAGTGTGTACGTGTGTCTATATGTGTATGTATGTGTGTGTGTGTGTCTGTGTATACTGATGTACAAGTTTTATTGCTATGCAAACCTAGCCTAGCTGTTGTATTTATTCTACCAGTAGATGGCACTGTGACCAAGCTTAACTAGCTTTGGATATGTGGGCTGTTCTAGCTACAAGCAGCTTTGGGAATTTAGAGATGTCTAATCCAAACCACCATTTTACAGATGTAAATGGTGAAGCCCAGAGAAGTTAGATGGTTTGCACAGAGCAGCTAATAGGTTAGAATTCTGGTTTTCAGGTGTCCTGACTCCCCAAAACAAAAGGCACAAAGAACAAACATTCTTTGTCCTAGAGAAAATTACTCTTTTTAAAAAAATATTATTTTCTGATATACTTTCAGCATTTAGTATGAAGATCTGCCCACAGTAAGGGCTTAATAAAATTTTGTTCCATGGAATTGCTGTGATGACTACAGGTTGTTGCTGTTGTCCTTTGTTTTCGAACAGGACCAAAATGACATCACCGTGCTAGAGTCAAGTTCTAGTGTGTCTGACTGTGGCTGATCAGACCAATAGGAGCTCGGAATGTTCTACCACAAGTCGGGCACAAATAGTCTGTTTTTGTGGACATTTGGGGAGGATTCTCTAAATTTGCGCATCTCACATCTCTTTTGAGCTACTTTAATTCTGCTTTGCTTATAGAGCACAGCACCTTCTCTGATGTGGGCACGCCATGCTGAGCGGTCCTGTGCCAGTGTCTCCCACGTCACACAATCAATTCCAAAGTTCTTAAGAGAGACCTTGAGAGTGTCGCTTCTTCTGACCACCATGTGAGTGCTTGCTCTGTGTGAGTTCTCCATAAAATAGCCTTTTTGGCAAGCATACAGTTTGCATTCGAACAACGTGGCCAAACCAAATAAATATGTATGTTTCTCCCAGAAACAGAAGATTAGATTAGTTCTATTTCTATCCTGTATGCTTCAATGGATAAAGTAGAAAAGTGGTAATGGGTGAGACCATAAAGGAACTATTCCTAATATTTCCTTTACTTCCTTCTTATCAAAGGATCATAGATTTATTGCTGGAAGGGAAACTAAAGATTATTTTTTCCAACCGTCTAGTTTTACAGATGAGGAGACTAAGACTCAGAGAGGCAAAATTGTTTTTTTTTTTTTACCAAGGCCATACATGTTCTAAGGGGCAGATTGTAATTTAAACTCATGACTTTTAAGTCTAAATAGGAGGCTCTTTCCATTATGAGATCTCTCAGACATATACATAAAACCTGGTCCCAATGAAATACATAAGGTTATATTAAATTAAAATACTTTGAAATCCTTAAAAGAAATCTGCTATAACTAGAGAATTAAAGGTGATAATAGTGGTTTCCTTCTGGAATATTATTTGAATTTGAAAACTTAATCATAATAATGATATGATGATGATGATGACAATCTCTAAGGCTGAAGTTAAAATCATTCCAGCTGTTATTGGAGTTGTACCAGGGATACTTTCAGTGAGCCTAAGGAGGCTGAGCTCATATGCTAATACCTTTAGTTAAGTATAAAAAGCAGTTATTTTATCCACTTGTGCAATAGAAAGGGAGGAAGTAAGAAAGGAAGAGAGGAAGGAAGGGAGGGAGGGAGAAAGAAAGTAAAAGAGGGAAAATGGGTTTACTAAGTACCTATTATGTGCCAGGTAGTATGTTAAACACTTTACAAATAGTATCTCATTTGATCCTCACAACTACCCTAGTAGGTAGATGCAATTATGATCCCCATTTTACATTTGAGCAAAACTGAGGCAGAGTGACTAGCCCATCACATAGCTTGTAAAGGTCTAAGGTCAAATTTGAACTCAGGTCTTCCCAACTGCAGACCCAATGCTCTATCCACTGCCCTCCCTAACTGCCTCTAATCATCCATCAAACATCAACTATAGAAGAATAGATAACAATTTGTTCCAGGGTTGCAGTATTTTCCCCTAAACCTCAAAGAAAAAGATGACAACAAAATGAATACTACTGCTATTAACCACCACCACCACCACCACCACCATCATCATCATCATCATCATCATCATCATCATCATCATCATCATCA
>NW_020949997.1:8253573-8313292 GCF_900497805.2 Vombatus ursinus
CATCATCATCATCATCATCATCATCATCATCATCATCATCATCATCATCATCATTTCATATAGAACTTTTAAGTTTACAGGCTCTTTCTAGGTTATTTAGCTCATTAGAGTCTCATAACAGCCCTGAGAAGTTGATGCTATCTATTATTTGCACCATTTTACAGATGAAAAAACTGAAGTTCAGATAGGGTATAATTTGTCCAGTGTCACATAACTACTAAGTCGCTGAAACAGAATATCCAAGCCTTCCTAACTTTAGATTCAGCATTTTCTATCATCATTCCAATATTTATCCACCTTAGTTTATCAGACTGAGAAAAAAAATTTGACAAAGAAAATACGAGTTAAAATTTAGAAAGTTTGCCTCTCTGTGGACACCCAATAAAGTATTTGGCAGAACCCAAATTAAATGCATCATATTCCCTCTTTGCTTGCCCTAGAAGGAATCACTACTACAAAGTAGACTTTGGCCGCACAGTTACTTGCTCAAAGAGAATGCAGAATGGGATGATCCTATTTCATATAATACATAACTCATTAAAGCATTATTTCTGATTCCACTCATCAACAAAATGGATATTACTGTAATAATAATAACTAGCACTTATTCATTGAAATCCAATAAAGACACAAAGGAAAAATGAAAAAGATAGTTTTTTTCTAGTGATCTCAATTTACAATCTTTTTAATTGGCTGACTTCTTTATGAATGCAATTTTCAGGGTAAACCACTTCCTTTTTTGAATGAAGCTGGTTAGCAATATGGCTTACTGTAAAAGAGGAAATTGAAAGAAAATTAATTTCTCAAAATGAAAAAGTGTGCACTTAAAAATACCTTATAGATGAAGCAAATCACTCTAAAACCTCTTCCTGGCAGCTCAAAATAACACTTCAAATTCCACCTGTAGAGAGAAAAACCACCTAGTACCTGTTAAAAATTTAATGTTATGCTTTGACATGATGTAAAGTGTTTTGTGCTAAAATTATGGCAAATGAATATAGTAAGAGGCACATAGTGGTACAATGCATTCAGAACTGAACCTGAATCAAGAAGTTTTGTTGAGTGTTTCAGCTGTGTCCAATTCTTCATGACTTCATTTGGGATTTTCTTGGCAAAGACACTAGAGTGGTTTTACCATTTCCATTGCCAGCTCTTTTCATAGATGAGGAATCTAAGGCAAACAGGGCTAAGCAATTAGCCCAGGGTCATATAGCCAGTAAGTGTCTGAGGCCAGATTTGAACTCAGGAAAATGGAGTCCTCCTAAAACTAATATAATTTGACTTCTTACTTTCACATACCTCATCCCATCAAAGCCAGGTGATAATTATCCAATCCAGGACTGGGGAACCTAAGGCCTAGAGGGCCACCCCTGATCTAATCTGAATAATTAGACTAATGGAAAAAGATTATAGGAGCTCGTTGCATTTAGAGAAGACAAAGACAGTGACTTGCACCAAGATGATGTCATGGAAGAATCAGATGAAAGAAGTGGGAATTTTTAGCCAGAAAAAGAGAAGATATGGGGAGAGGTGGGTGGGACATGATAGTCATCTTCAAGTATTTGGAGGGCTGGCATGTAGTAGACTCTTTCTACTTGGTTCCAGAGGGCAGAACTAGGGACTGTAGGTAGAACTTGCAAAAAAAAAAAAAAAGTAGGTTTAGGCTTGATAAAAGGTAAAACATTTTTAAAAAATTATAAAAAATATATATGCATATATATATATATCAGTTTTGCTAATCAATAACTCTTTTTTCCTTTTTTAAACAGACTTCAATTTAAGGTATGGCCATCTGTGAGGAGGAAGAAGAAATACAAGGGGAAATTTAGCCCAAATCAAAAGATGTCAATTGGTAATACTTGTTACTTCATAATCATCTTTTAAAAAAAAAATGCAAAAAAAGTTCTTGTGACTATGTAGCTATGTTACCCTTTGTAAGTCATTTAGCTTCAGTTTTCTCACCTGTAAAATGAGGATAGATGCAGAACTGAGGTTTCCTATAGCTTCTGCCATTGTGCCTGCTATAGCTAGAATTATCATGCTTCAACTAAATCAAACTATTTCACTTGCACTACCATAAAGATTTGAGATGATTTTGTTTTGTTTTGTTTTGAATGAAGAGGGGAGGGGTTGATTTAAAAGGGAGAAAAGGATTCCAAGTTCTATAGCTAAGGGTGGAGCCTTTGAGAGTATCCTCAATCTGGGAGTAACAGTAAAAGGGAGATTGCCCATAAACCTCAAGAAACCATCGTGTTAAAAGCAGCTCCCCACTTGTTTTCCAAAATGAGTGTGAAAGTAAAACAGAGGAACCAAAAAGGCAGAAACAAATAGGATTTAGGACTCTGTGCACAGAGTCTCACATTTGGCCTCAGACACTCACTAACAGTGCGACCTTGAGCAAGTCTCTTAACCTGTTTGCTTCAGATTTCCTCAACTGCAAAATGGGGATAATAATATCTCCCTTCAGTAGCTCAAGTGGGTACAGGGAGATGCCATGAGTTACTACAAGGAGCTTCTGACAGTCAGGAGATTTGCCCCTATAAAACATTCCTTAGAACCCTGAGAAATCAACAACCACAATGATGCTCAAATACCTCATCTGTAAAGCAATAAGGGCAGCTAGGTGTTGCAATGGATAGAGTGCCAGGTTGGAGTCAGGAAGACTTATCTTCTTGAGTTAAAATCCAGCCTCAGACACTTACTAGCTGTGTGACCCTGGGCAAGTCACTTAACCCTCTTTTCCTCAGTTTCCTCATCTGTCAAATGAGCTAGAGAAGGAAATGGCAAACCACTCCAATATCTTTGCCAAGAAAACCCCAAATGGGGTCACAAAGAGTCAGACACTACTAAAAATGACTGAACAGCAGCAAAGTAATAAGGCTAAACAAAAGAATCTCAGGATCTTTCCAGAACTAAAAATTCTATAAAATGCTGATGAAATGTCTAACTTTCCAGAGCTGGTGAATGCATCTGTTAGGATGAAAATGGTACTTTACTACTGCCATAGTTTAAATAATCAATTTCAATAGTGAGCACATACTGCTTCAACTATGACAGACACCATAGCATTTTACCTTCTTACCTCCCACTCTAGATAATTAATATCTGTCAAAGAAATCTTTCTACCATGAAGCTTTCTGTTTCACTGGGTTTCTTTTCATTTCAATACTCAAAGGAATAGAGCTGTAATCCAGAGATGAGGCAGCTGGGTCACAAGGTAAGAACACTGCCTTCTTATTAAGTCACTGAACATAGCTACATCTCAGTAGTGGACCAGAAGACAGCATTCTAACAATCCCAGCCCTGCCACTGATTCTATATGTGAGTTTGAGAAAGTTATTTCAGCGTGACTCACTCAACACATTCACAGAATGGGCAGAACTCTGTGCAAACGTCTGAGCTTCTTGTGAAGAGCACAAATGACGGAAGACACTTTGCAGTTATAAAAACTCTGAGCTACGTAATGCAGATAACCCAGATGGCCAGACTCCAATATTAGTAATGTCCTTTGCATTCCTACAAGAAAAAGAACAAAACGAGAATAGGACTAATATCGATTGCCCTCCGAGGCTGGTTCTATAAATAAGGGATAAATCAAGATTAACAAATGGAAGGAAGGGAGGAAATAAGTGTTTATCAAGTGCCTACTATGTGCCAGACATTGTGCTAATAGTTCATTTTATTTCCATAACAACCCTTCGAAGTAGGTGCTATTATCACTCCCATTTTACAGATGAGGAAACTGAAGCAAACAGGGCTAAGTGACTTGCCCAGAGTCACAGAGCGACTAAGTGTCTGAGGCCAAATTTAAACTCGAGTCTTCCTGACTCTAGGCACAGCATTTTAGCCACTGTACCACCTAGCTGCAAATAAAATCACTTCAATACAAGTAAACATTAATATGGTGTAATGGAAAGAGTGCTGGAGTTGGAGTCAGAGGTATGGAATTCAAAAAGAGGCTCACAGCTAGCAGGCTGGCCCCCAGCTGATAAATTCTTGGGCCAGGGAAACCCAACCCATACAAGCTTACCTTGCTATCAGGATGTCAAACATGTTTTTGAACCCAACAATGCCTCAGGATTTTCCAGTCCTGAACTCTGATGTCTTTTATCATTATCAAAATCTTGAAAAATCAGTACAATAACAACAACAACAAAATAGATAGAAAGATTGATAAATGAAAAATGGAAAAATAAAATAAAAAGAGGCAGCTAGGCAGAGCAGTGGATAGAGCACTGACCCTGGAAGTCAGGGGGACCCGAGTTCAAATCCAACCTCAGACACTTACTAGTTGTGTGACCTTGGGCAAATTACTTAACCCTGGTTGTCTCAAAAAAAAAAATTAGTACAACTTCTAACTTCAGGAGACAAAACATCTGATGAATACATCTACTGCCTCTAAGTGGTATTTGTTAAGTTTGTTTTTAATGAATATGTCAACAAGGCAACATTTCAAGCTAAGTTACACATCCTTTGGTGGCTTTCTAAGCCATCATACTGTACAGTAATGTGTTCTCTGCACTGAAATTTCATTCCTTATGGCTGATGAGGGGTGGAACATGCTTTTAGAAGAAATCAAACAGCAGCCATTTGCATCCTTGGAGAAGCTATGGAATGAAAATAATTTGGGGCATGATGAAAAGAATCCTGGAAAGATTGCCTTAAGCTTTTGTGAGTTTGTAAACTTCAAAATTACCTTAAATGGAACACTCCATGGTTTCACAAATCTGATGGTATTATGACAATAATTTTCCCCAGGCATGTACAGTCAAAGACAGAGGCACCATTCAGCTGCTGAGAAACAAATCCTTTTTGCACTAACAAACAAGACAGATCAATTCTGAGTTATAGCAGCGGCCTGTAGAGGAATATGGGTGAGATCTGGGCTCTAGTTATCTCTCTGTCTCTAACAAGCTGTGTGATCTTGAGTAACCCACTTAGCCTCTCTGGTCCTCAGTTTTCTGATTGGTTTCTAAGATGATTTCTGATATTCCTTACAATTCAAAGAAAAAAAATCTAAGTAACTGAAAATGTGTTCTGTGTAGCTCCACTGCTCTCCATAATGTCAGTAAGGGTTCTGTGAACTCTGAGGGTAGATTGAAGCATACTTTCCACCTACTTAATTTTTCTTGCTTTTTTTTTGTTTTGCAACATGGGTAATATGGAAATGTTTCACATCACTTTACATGTATAACTGATATCATAGTGTTTGTCTTCTCAATGGGTGGAGGAGGGGCTGGAGGTCAGGGGAGAATCTGGACCTCGAAATTTTAAAGAATGAATACTGAAAATGAATGAATGAATAATTTTTTAAAATGAGAGGTCAGTGAGAACAATTCAATGCTAATATTTCCCCTCTGAAATTATACATATGCCAACAATACTTGTTAGGTGTGACAAATTTTAGTATGAAAACAGTTATTGTTCCTGACTCCTCTGTATTCCAGGAGTATTTCATGACCCTTAGATTCCCTGACCCAGAATTCTGGGATCCTATAATAATAGCTGACATTTCATGTATTATTTTAAGGATTACAAAGTGCTTTATAAGCATTATCTCATTTGATCTTCACAATAAACCTGCAAGATAAGGGCTATAGAAACTATCATGCCCATTTTACAGTAGGGGGAGGTTAACTGATTTGCCCAATGTTACACTTCTAGTACCTGTCTGAGGAAAGATTTGAACTGAAGCCATCCTGACTTCAAGTCCAGCTACACCACACTATACCACTATACCACACTAATTCCACTGATATATCACAAATCTAAAACTATTTTTTTTTTGTAGTTGGGCTTAAGTGATTTGCCCAGGGTCACACAGCTGGTATTAAGTGTTTGGTCTGAGGCTGGATTTTAACTCAGGTCCTCCTGACTTCAGGGCCGGTGCTCTATCCACTGCGCCACCTAGCTGTCCCTAAAACTATTTTTAAATGGAAAAAAATTACCAAGCATTTGCTATGTGAAAAGCCCTAAGGTAAGTGCTGGGGATACAAGTAGAAAAGCAAGACAGTCTTTACCCTCAAAGAGCATATATTCTTAACAGGGGATACAACAAAAGGAGGGGAGTCGTAGCTGAGGGCAGCTAGGTAGCCCAGTAGATAGAGTGCCCAGCCAGGAGTCAGGAAAATCCGAGTTCAAATTTGACCTCAGACACTTACTAGCTGTGTGACCCTACTTAACCTTGTTTGCCTCAGTTTCCTCATCTGTAAAATGAGCTGGAAAAGGAAATGGCAAACCACTCCAGTGTCTTTGCCAAGAAAACCCCAAATGGAGTCACAAAGAGTTAAACATTGAAACTAATCAACAACAACAATAGCAGCTGAGGTGTGTTTTGGTCTGGGAAGTCATAGAAGTGGGGAATGGACCAATATGACCATTTATTGACATAACTTTTCCAGAAGCAATGGATCCCCCTCCCCTGAATTGGTACCCAAATGTAGCTCTCCCACATCTCAAACTATACTGCAAATCAAAAATCACCAAAATTATTTGGTACCAGATAAAACTAGAGATGCCGGGGCAGCTAGGTGGCAGGGTGGATAGAGCACCCACCCTGGAGTCAGGAGGACCTGAGTTCAAATCCAGCCTCAAACACATAACACTCACTAGCTGTGTGACTCTGAGCAAGTCACTTAACTCCAATTGCCTCACAAAAAAAAAAAAACCCACAAACCTAGAGATGTCAATCAGTGAAACATTAGGTACACAATCTAGAAGCTTACTGTTCAACAGACCCCAAGAAGTGGCTATGGACTCACTAGTTGACAAAAACTACTGGGGAAAATTAGAAAGCAGTCTCTTAGAAACTACAAAGAAATTAATCAATATTTCACCTCATACAACAAAATAAGCTCCAAGTGGATACATAACAAAAAAAAAAAAAAAGGTGGCACAATATGCATATGAAAGGAACAAGGAATAAGTTCTGATGTGTGGATAGAGGAAAAGTTGGTAACCAAAAAAAGGGTGAGGGAGAAATACAGAAGATAAAACAGACAATTTTGATTATATAAACGTTTTTGCATAAACAAAACCAATGAAATTAAATTTAGAAAGGAAAGAGATAATGAGGAGGAAAAAATATTTGCAGCAAGTTTCTCTGATAAAGGTCTCATATCCAAGGAACTGATTGAAATGTATAAGACAAAGAGCCATTCACCAATAGATAAATAGTCAAAGGATAGGACCAGGTGGTTTTCAAAGGAAGCTATCAACAACCCAACCTATCAAAACCCATATGAAAAAGAAAGTCACCAATCACCGATAATCATAGAAATGCAAATTAAAGCAACACTGAGATTCTACCTCAAACCCATTGGATTAATAAAGGTGACAAAAGAGGAAAATGACAAAGGTTGGAAGGGCTAAGGTAAAACAGACACTAATGCACTCTTGGTAGAGCTGCAAATTGGTTCAATTTGGAAAGCAATTTGGATTTATGCCTTCAAAGTCACAAAGTCACCCTTTCATCCAGTGCTATCACTACTAGACCTGTACATCAAAGAAACCAAAGAAAGAGGAAAGATACCTGTATGTACAAAAATAATTATAGCAGCTCTTTTTGTAGCAACAACAAAATCTGGAAACTAAGGAGGTGCCCACATATTGAGGAATGGATTATGATATATGATTGCAGTGGAGTGTTATTGCATTGTAATAAATGACAAAACAAGTAGTTCAGAGGAAACTTAAGACTTCTATGAACTGAACCACAAGAACTAGGAGAACAATTTATACAGAGACATCATTAAAAAAAAAAAGCAACAGATTTGAAAACACTGATCAATGTGATGAGAAAACAGTTCCAAAGGACTAAAGGTAAAACATCTTGCCCACCTGTTATCACATAAGTGATGGATTGAAAATGTAGAACCAGCTTATTTTGTACATTGTTCCAAATTAATTTTAATAAATTACATTGTCATATATTTATGTTCTCTCTATATATTGTAAAAAAGCAACTGTATCCTAATACTTAGCTTCAGATGATTCACTGTAATGGTATCTAAATCTTAGTGCAATAGTTAATGGTACTTAAAGCACATGATGGGTTATAGCATTTCTAGAAGCAGGAAAAACACTAGCACACTTAGTGTTGTAGTGTTTTATGCATGTAATGCCTTTGGAAATTACTGCCAAGTATTAGAATTTTTGATGTATAAATAATGACTAGATGTCATTTATATTTAATAAGCTCTTCATAAAAACCCACCAACAAATGGAAAGCCCTTCCTTATGAGGGCTTTAGAAGTCTTTTTCGTCATTAGCTTTCTTGTAAAGTAAACTTGATGTAACACCTATATAGAAAAAAAAAGAAAGCAAATGTAGAACCAGACACGTTTTTGGACATGGTCATCGTGGAAGTTTGTTTTGTTTAACTATTCATATTTGTCATAAGGGTTTTTTTAGTTGCTCAATGGGGGGAGGAGTAGGAGGGAGAGAAAATAAATATTTGTTAATCTGGAAAAATAACATTAATTTTTAAAATAATAATAAGGTAACATTTAATGGACAGTTCTTCTGAATCGGTTGAGGAAAAGCGATTGCCCTTATAAGAATCTGGTAAAAATCAAATATACTTATCTCTATTCAAAATCAAAGCCACGCAAGTCTTCTAGACTGTGAGTTACTTGTTAGTGAGTTTCAGTGCATTAGACTGTTGTTGTTATTCAATCATTTCAGTCATATCCAATTCTCTGTGACCCTACTTAGGGTTTTCTTGGCAAAGATACAGGAGTGGTTTGCCATTTCTTTCTCTAGCTCATTTTAGAGAAGAGAAAACTAAGATAAACAGTGTTAAGTGACTTGTCCAGGACCACACAGCTACTAAGTGTCTGAGGCCAGATTTCAACTCAGGAAGATGAGTCTTCCTGACTCCAGGCCTGGAGCTCTGTCTACTGTACTACAGCTGCCCCAAGATTAGATTACCTTGTGTTAAACAGCTTGACACGATACTGAGCCACATTAGAACTGAGATTTATATTTATATTCCTATCCAAGGAGCTAGGCCTGACTGTCCAATTCTAAATCTAAGGCTAGATTTTAACCTTCACAGTATGACCCTGCAGTGAACTAGTGCCCAGTAGCCAGTGCAGTTGCTTCTGCATAGTTGGTGCTGGTAAATGTTCAGTGGAAGACTGCTGGTAGCATCATGTTCACTGATTCACACTCTTTCCACGTTATTCCCCTTCATCCCCTCCATGGTTCAGTCAAGACGGCCTTCTTGTTTCCTCTTCCATCATGGAGCCTCCCAGGCCCAGAATGTCCATTACCTCCTCACTCCTGCACCTCTTAGAATTCCTAGTTTCCTTCAAAGCTCAGTTCAAATGCAAGGCCCCACATGACATCATTCCTGATAGTACCTCCTCCAGCTGCTACTACCTCCTCCCTCAAATTGCCTCCTGTACTTACTTGGTATATGCTTACATGCATACACAGTATCTCCCCCAATAGAATGCAAGGTTGATTTTTTTGAGCATATATTCCCTAGAAGCTAGAATAATAGACACTTAATATTGTTTGACTGTTAAAACTCTTCATAACCTGGCCCCTTCCTACCTTTCTAGTCTTCTTACATGTTACTCCCCCGTGTGTTCTGTAGGCTAGTAACAGTGGCCTCCTAGCTGCTCCCCAGCTAGATGTCCCCCAAGTCTCTTCCTCCTCATCTCCTGACTTCTTTCAAGTTCAGCTAAAATCCCACATTCTGCAAGAAGCCTTTCCTGGTCCCCCTTAATGCTAGTGACTTCCCTTTGAGTCTACCCCCAATTTATCCCGTATAGATCTTGTTCGTACATTGTTATTTGCCTGTTGTCTCCCCCATTACATCGTGAACTGCTTGAGAGCAGGGACTAGTTTTTGCCCTTCTTTTTATCCCCAGTGCTTAACACAGTCCCTGGCGTATAATATTTATTGGACTGGATTCAATTAAGACTACTAGCCAGGGTTGTCACAGGAAGGACAAACATGATTTGGCTTCTGGCTTTTCAATATAGTAATGCTAGTGAGGAGGATAAGTACCTGATATTTATATTGTATTTTAAGGTCTACAAAGTGCCTTCACAATCAGTTCTCTCATATGCGGCTACATATTTATCCTTTTACCTTGGCACATAGCACTGTCAAGGAAAAAGAAAAAGTTGCTTTAAAGAATAAAAGAATTGGTGGGGAGATCTCCTAGATGGAACTCTTTTCCCCTCCTTCACAAAGAATCTCTCTTTGCCCCATACTTCCCTGAGGCAACAGACCTCTATGTCAAGGGTGTTTATTCTATCTCAGCAACAGCATCACCATTACAGAGAGACTACTATGGGCAAGACGAGTAGAGCCAAAGTCCCACTGAAGAATCACCCACATCCTCCTCCTCCCTTCCTTTTGCTTCCTCTCCCCTGAAACAGCAACCCCCTAGAGGAAAGAAGTGGGTGTGGTACAGCCAGCACCCTCCTCCTGACATTGCCACTTCAAATATATTGAAGCATCCAGAGTGGGTGGACCTTTCTCCTTTTGTCAGGCCAGCAATACAGGAAGGAAAATGGGTGTGGACAAAAGGGAGAGCCTACACTAACTACTACCCATCAATGTTTGAGGAAGAGGGAGTAGAGGAAGGATAAATGCTCCCTCTCACGTTATCCTCAAGCTCTCCAGAAGGTCTTCATCGAAGGTCTCCAAGCAAGGGCTGGAGGGCTACTTATTGGGTGTGTTGGAAAAGAGTGTTTGATTGAGGATGGGTTAAACTAGATGGCCACCCAAGTCCCCTCCAATTCAGTTTCTGTGGTCCAGGTACATCCCGCCACCACCCATACAGGAAGGAAGAGAAACACCAAACATACACACCCACTTTATCATCATCATCATCATCATTAGAATGACTCTAGGAAAGGGAACTGTTTTTCACAATCCTACCATCATAGTAAAGAGTAGTAGTGAAGGCAGAGGTAGAAGAGACCAATTCCCTCCCACCCCACCACAACTACCAGCAGCAGCTTTCTTACTTGTAGAAGCAATTCTACAATAGGAAGTAGACTTTTTGGCTCTGTCACCAAGAAAGGAAGCCTAGTAACCATCACCAAGTTCCTTAACACCAGGATCATAGGAAGTACAGTGTGGGGAGGAGTGAGGGAAGGAGGTGGACAGGACAATAACACAAAATGGGAAAATATGTCCCTTCCTCTAAGGACTATATGGCTAGGTCCTGGTTCTCCTAACCCCTCACCTACAGAGAAATGGAGCAGAGGGAGGGTGGAAAGCAGTACTAGTCAGAGCACCCACTACAAGAGGTCCCTACCCAACAAAGAGATTGATATCTATTGGTATGGTAGACCTCAAAGCCTTACCTGGTAAACCTCCCAGCTGGTTACTTCTGCCTCCTATCTATCACACCTCCCTCCCTCTCTCTCTTTCTGAATATCTCTCTCTCTCTCAACAGCACCCTATAAAGAGCTGGTAGCCTCAACTAGCCAAATGATGAAACTCCAAGGAACTTCAAAACCTCTGAACCATTCTGTCAGACCATGACCTCCCATAACTCCCAAAGTTCTTTATCCTGGAAGCCTCTCTTTCTACCTGCTGGGATTCTGAATATCTATTAAGCCATCAATTCCTTAGTCTAGGATCTGGACTTGCACCCCAGGTCCGAGCTCCCTTCCCAGTTACCTGCCGTCATTATCTGGTCCTGTTTGACCCAGATAAGAACCTTACAAACACCCACCTAGCTTCACCCAAGTTGAGCATTTAACTCTATCCAGGACACCAGCAGACTGCCCTGTGTCCATTTTCCTTGACACACCCTCATTTTGTTATTTCCTCCCAAGTCTGATTGCTTCATTTTCTCTCTATCTGTTGCTATCCAATGATGCTCCACCTGCCAACCTTGCCTGTTCTTTTCTTAGAAGCCTGATGACCCTGTGGTCTAAAACCCAGTCCCATAAAGAGGTAGAGAGTAGAAAGCAGAAGAGTAGACATACTGGTATGTCAGGGTAAAGAAGAAATTGCCCTGCAGGAAAGAATATCTTGGGGCTCCCTCAAAGAAACTTTCCTTGGGGTTTTATAGCTGAAGTTGAGGAGAGTCTGTACCAGGCCTAGTTCAAAGTCAAAGGTGAAAAATTTAGTGACAGGCAGAATACATGGGCCCACTACCTAACAATATAGCTATTCCAGTTTTAGACAGCTCTGGGAAGTGGTAGAAAAGGTGTAGCGTTTGGAGTAAAAGAACTCGAGTTTGAAACCTGCCTCTGATATCAATTATATGTTCTTAGACTACCCACTTTACCTTTGAAGGTCTCAGTTTCCTCCTTTAGCAAATGAAGGAATTAGACTAAATTGCCTCCAAGATCCTTTCTTAATCAGCTCTGATTCTTTCGTATGAGGCTCTTGTTAGCCTGAGCTGCTCAATAGACAATCTCGACCATTAATGCTTAAGGTTATCCATGCACCCGTAGATTGATTAAAAACCAAGAGTCCTTAACATTTTTTGTTTCATAGATTCCTTTGGTAATCTGGTAAAGCCTATGGATTCTTCTCAAAATTATGTTTTTAAATACATAAAATATATCTATCAAGGAAACCAATTACAATGAAATAGTGCTATTAATTTTCTTTAAGTTCATGAATCCAAGATTAAGAACTTCTTTAAATTCATGATTTATGGAGACTTAATTTAGTCATAGAACCTTAGATTTGGAAGTATCTTAGAGGTCAGCAGGTCCAATCTCTGAATCAATTCGGAAATTATTTCTATAGTACTCCTCACTCACAGGCATTCAGCATCTGCTTGAATACTTCTCATAACATCAAGCTCCTTACTTAATAAAAAGCCCATTCCAGTTTTCAACAACTCTGATTTTTCAATAATTCTTCTCTGGAGCCAATTAGGCCTTCCTGTACCTTCTCTTGGTTAGCCCTAGTTTTGTCTTTCAGAGTTATACAATGTAACTCCAATCCCACTTCTGGGCTGACAGCATAGCATTTCATATTGACTGGTTCAGAATAAATATAAATAGCAATTGTTTCTGTTTTGGCCAGAAATCCCAAGGATCTTCCCCTGTCAGATCGACTTAAAAAAATTTTTTTTTAAATTTTTGACTAGGTAAAGAGGCCATTCATTCTCTGCCTCAATTTTTATTAAGCCTTAATCACTGAATGGGTGTTGCCTCAGTCAAACTGAGACCTGTTAAAGACCTTAACTTGAAAAGACCAAGGTCCCCCACTGCATCATCCTGATCTATATCTGGCCACTGGACCCAGATAGCTCCAGAGGAGAAAGTGAGGCTGGTGACTTTGCACAGTCCTCCCTCACTTAAATCCAATTCACTTGCATTTCATTGCATCACCTCCTGATGTCATAGTCCTTTACCAGAAAGAAGAATAAACAACAAATAACAATAGCATTTCATATCATGGAACACAGCTATCATATTCCCTCTAAATCCTGCAACTGTTCTTCATAGAATCTGGTTTCTGAACCCTTAACCATACTACCCCCCTCCTTCCACATACTCTAGTCTATCAATATCTCTCTGGTACCAAGATGGAACTATAATATTCCAGATGTAATCTGACCAGTATAGGGACTTTCCAGGCTGGAAGATTAACGTGTGTGCCTAGAGCAGCTATTTCTCCAAAAGTCTATTCCTAAAGTTCTTCTAACTTTATGACTGCAAGGCAGGTGGCATTAGTGGTACCTTTTTTGATTCCTTGTTCTCTCTACTCCCTCTGACCTACCCTGAACAGTCCAGCCCTTGGCCTTCAAAGTTATAGTGACTGTAAGACATTGGTCCATCAAGTTTACTATCATATTTCCTAGTTATACTCAGAGTATAGTGCCAATTTTTCATGCTGCTTCACAGCTGCAGAGGCCTTGTATGCATGCACATATGGGCATGTCTACACATATACACAGACACAAAATCAGGTTGGATCTAAGGAGAAGATATCTTACCAAGGAACATGATAACTGTCTTCCCATATATAAAGAGTTGTTGTGCATAAGGGGATCATTATGATCAATGGGGAAAGTTACACAGAGGTAGAGTTGATTCAAAGAAGATCTTTTTAACAATTAGTTATCCGAAACTAGAATGGGACCTGTTATGAGGTAGCAAACTCGCTGTCACTATACATATCCAACTCTGACATTTATTATCTGTACCATTCTAAGCAAATCACTTTAACCTCTATGTGCCTTAAGCAATTCCCTAGGATTTAAAAGAGATGCCATGGTCAACATGGTATGATGAAGTGCTAGATTTGGAGTCAGAGAATCTAGGTTCAAAGGCTGCATCTATTAATTTACTACCTGCATGTCCTTGGCTAACACAGTTAACCTTTCTGGGCCTCAGTTTCTTCATCTGTAAAATGAGGGGGCCAGATTTAATGGTCTCTAAGGTCTCTTTCAATATAACATCTATGACCCTGTGATCAAAGGAGGAAGCATGGTAGTGGATAGAAAGTTACCCTGGGAGTCAGGAAGGTCAGGATTCAAGCCCCACTACTGATACATACTGGTTGTGTCACCCTGGGTAAGTCATAACCTCTACAGGCCTCTACCCAAATAGACTGGTTGAGATAGAAAGCCTCACTAAGAGCTCCCTAAGCAGATAAAATCTCAGATCTGGTTTAAAAAATTATCTGCCAAGTCATAGACAGTTTGTGATCTGTGTCAGTACAGTGAGGTTCTAAACTGAGTTTCTTAACCATTGAGGAAATCACAGATCTAATCTAATTACTAATCTAATTCCTGAAGGCAAGGTTTCACCATACTTCCCTTTTGCATTGTGTATCACTATCCACCAAAGTCTTCAAGCCAGGACTGTGGAACACGTGCATGAAATAAGCACCTGAATTACATGAAGAATCAGATTTTCTGCAATTAAAAATAGGAACATTTAGAAACAAATTTTAAAGTGCTCTTCATTGTACCAGTGGACACATGGCAATCTAAGGACAAAAGGCTCTGCCTACATTGCCCACTTGTTATACGGAGGAGAGCACTGGGTAATCAGACTGGAACCAAAAATCAAATGTTAAAAGAGAAATGAAAAAGGTTCTGATGAAAGCATCACAAGCATGACTTTGCAATTTTCTGACTCTGTTTCAAATAAAATAACTAGACCAGAACTTTCTAAGTGTCATCAAAACCCCATTTTGATTCTTAAACAAATACAACTTAATACAAATGACCAGAGAACACACCTTCTGATCAAGAATTGGATTGATTCTACATTCCTAAGGAAACCTTTTGCTGGCAGTCATTAATAAGATGACAGCCCTCCCCCACATCCCAAGCATGAAAAAACTGTCTCAGAGCTAAGAATCTGAAGAGGGGATGGGTGTGTCTAAATGGCCGATTTGAAAATTCATTCATAATGTGCATTCTTCTACAGGAAGTGTGTCCCTGGCTGATCTGAGACTTTCTACCCGATTGCAGCAGCTTTCCTTTCAAAGTTTTTTTTATTTCTCACTAAGATTAGGGACAGCCCATCTGAATCCAGAGGATGTGTGGGCTGTGATCCACCAGGAGGCAGCAGTAAAAAGAAAGGAGAAAGCCAGCGAAGAAAAGTAGTTTGAGATTAAGAATAATTATCACATTACAAATCTGTAAAAAGTGGGATTTTTTTCCCCATTTACCCATAAAAATGTTTTGAAAATGACCCACTTTAGATTAGGGTCCTAAATACATAGGACCTTCTCCTTGGAGCAGGGAGGATACCAATGACAATTTCTCTGCCTCGTGATTACTGAATGTCCTAAACCAGTTGGCCCCAGGTTATAATTTAGACAACGTTTCCTGATACTGGTAGTCAGTCCTCATAGGTAACGTGGAGGGAATGATCTTATACTGCATTCCCCTCCATGCCAGATCTTCCACAACATTTCAAATGTCTGAATCACTCTTCCCTCCCCCCACCCGCCCGCCCCAGACTGCCTCGGGTTCTTTGGGTGGGGGAGGGGGTGTTTGTGGTATAAATAGGAAAGAAGGGGAGGTAGTTGGGGGGAGGGGCAGAGCAATTTTTATCAGACTTCCCAGGTGGGAAAGGAAAGGAAGAGCCAACTATATTCGACATCATCAGGTAATAAGCAGGATAGATGCTGCCCCTTCCCCTACCCCTTCTTGTGGGGGAAGGGATAAGTCCAGGCTTACAGTTGCCCAGGGTTAGCGATTGACTCACCTAGTCCCGTGTACGTGTACATTATTCAGAGAAACTCGACAAAAAGGAAAGTGAGGCAGCCTACCTTTAACCACCCTACCAACTCTCACTTACGCAGCCAGGCAGCCGACAAGCAGAAGTTGTAACTTCTCCCAATAACCCAGCTCTTTCTCACCATGCAGCTGCCCACTCAGTTTTAGCCCCACTTCTAAGCTCTATGGAAGCCCTTAGATCCCCACTGAGTCCAGTGAGGGGGAACACGCCTGCTCCAGGAGGAGCCCAGTCTTTTCCCACCCACGGACCTCAAATGCCCCCTCCCCCACCATCATATTAGGGGAAGGAGGTGGTGAGCAGGCAATGATTTGGGGTCAAAGGCGGGAGGAGAAAAAGAGAACTATGACAGATAGTGTACTGGAGGAAAGTTGAAATTGAGGGGAGGATAGAGGAGAGGCTGCTCCAAACCTAGCTGGAGCGCAGTCGTCCCAGCTTACCTCTGCAGGGGAGGCTCTGGGTGGGCTCTGGGAGGCTGGCTGGGTGATGTACCTCTCACCCGGGGCGAGAGCTGATTCGACACATCCTTCCATTTCTGCCCACCCTGGCCACCCCGAGGGGCCTGCTGCTCCTGGGCGCCCCCATCCCTCTGGGCTGGGTCCTGTTCCCCCATTCCCTCCTCCTTACAGCTGCTGGTGACTCCTTCCTCCAGGCGAGCGCAGCCACCCGGCTATTTGTAACGGGCGCCAGAGGAGACGTCAGAAGAGAAACTCCCCACTTGTGTGCCGCGGTTATTGGTGCCCGCGCTCGCTACTGGTTTGTTTCAAATTTGGGCGAAATCTCGAAAAGGAAACCGGAAGCCTTTCTTTTTCTTCTCTCCGGCTTCTTCATTCTTCCTCTGTGCCTCATTGTGTTTCCCCAGCCCCCAACTCCAGATTCTCCTGGCCTGTGGCCACCGCTCCCCTGTTTCACTGGCCCAGATCACGGGTGGGGTCGCCTTCCTCCCACTTGGAGCAGCTTCCTACACCCGGCAAAGATGGTCAGCTCAGAAGAGATGGGAGCAGCACTGGCACTGGCCAGACCCAGAGGATAAGGGGATGTGAAGCTTGCTCCCCCACTCCACCTCCACTCCATCTTTTCTTTCTAGAGTATCAAAAAAAACTAAGACAGGGATGTCCCCACTGTATCTCCTGTTAGTCCCTTTGTTAGGTCGAAAAGCCCTCCTCCTTCCAGCCACGTGTACAAATGTGTTTAAAAGATATCCAGCCCACCCCTATGAACCAGGGACTCCCAACAGCCCTCTGCACCTGCGTGCACTTCAGTGGGGTGGATCACTGCCGAGACAGATAATGCCAGGAAAAGTGGGGTAAATGCTAATTTCTTCCCCGATAAGAGGGAGAAAATCATAAGACTTCTCAGAAATACATTGAAAGTGTCCTTGGTGGACTTTAAGACGAGTGACCAAGTTTGGTCAACCTGGACATCCAGGACACAGGCTGCAGGTGTGGAGGCAAACATACCTGTTCTCTAAGCAGAGCAGCTGGCTCTGGTCCTGGCTCGTGGCCCACACAGCTGATTCCTCTTCTAGGTTTTAAGACAGAAGTGGGAGAGGGCGGGGGATGGGCAAAGGGACTGCTTCCCCTATTAGGATAGACTCCGAACGAGGACATTACTTCACGGCATAGAGAAGGGCTCTTAGAGAATATGGAAAAGTATTAGACCCAGTCCCCTGACAAATAGGCACTTGTCGAATAGGGAAGTCTCATATATCCAGGAAATACCTCAGGGTAAAAAGGTGGATCTGACTACTGATCTATGGTGACATATACCTACAGAACTGAGAAGACAGCATAGGCGCAAAACTGAAAGGGGATGTAGTCCTTCAGAAGAGGAAGACGGAAAAGACTCATTAGATCTTAGAGAGGTACTTGAGGGGAAGATCCACAGAGGGAAGATTCATAGATGGAGGACAATAACTGAAGCATCCATCTCTTTGAGACTCAGTTTCTTAATTGATCAAATAAGGGGGTTGGACCAAATGACCTCTAAGATCCTCTATAGTTCCCAAGTATTACAGTATTAGTGTATTCAGCCTGAAGACCTAGGAGTTCAAGCAAGGTTATTGTTTAAAATTTTTTTTTTTATTCCACATCTCCAATTACACTGACAGGGAAATAGCCTCACTACATAGGAATTAGTGAAAAGGAAATTTGGCACACCAAAAATAATACCACAGGCAAGGGTAGTTTTTTTGGAGCCTGGGTTTTGTTTTTGTTTTTTTGGTTTCTTTTTCTTTCTTTCTGTCTTTTTTTTTTTTGAGAGGTTTTTGTTTTGTTTGGGTTTTTATGGATTAAGCTGGTTGGGCTGGTTTTTTGGAGGGTGTTGGGGAGGGGTGAATGTTAGTAGTAATATCTACAGATTTCACTGATTTAGGGGATAGGAAACTTCTCTTGTAACAAAATAGGCTATAACACTTAGAGTGTCAAACAAAGTGCTCTTTTGCTGTGCTCTGATATTAGACAAATAATTAGGAGCAAGAAAAGTTAATTAAAGAACAATGAAAACCTCCTCACCCTGGCTTATGAGAAAGACCAGAGAGAGCCAGAGATGGAAAGTCCCAATAAAAAGCAGAAATCTTTTCAGTAAGTCCCCAGAATCTTTGGATATGGTGTCTGGTTATCAGTGTTGAAGATAACAAGTCATTCAGTTGTCTCTGGTGGCCAAAGGTATTACCTTTGGGGGTTCATGAGATGCAAGATATATTGAGATCCTATAATGTCAAGGACAATCTTTCCCCCCTTTCCTCAACTCCTTCTCCCTCAAAAAAAAAAAAAGAACAGAAAAAAGTCTGGTGTTGTGGCATGAGAGAGATGAGAGAAGTAGACCTTTAATTTTACTGCTAGAGGGAAGTAACTCTCAGATGAGAACTTCCTCTATCAATGCAGGTTTGAAACAGAATGGTCTAGAATATTGAGAGGTTAACTGATTTCTCCAGGCTGACACAGTGCACATGCGTCAGGGACAAGGTTGGAAGCCCTACCTCTTGGAAGCATCGAGTATGTGAAAGGAAATAGTAGGAGATAAGCCTAGAAAGGCAAGGGGGTGCCAGATTGTGAACATCTTTGAGAATGTACAAGGGTGCACTTGACTTGGTAAATGTTGTCTTAATCCAAATGATTAGGTTCTGAGGAAACCTGAGGTTTGGCAAATGAAGTATGTTAAGGGTCACTTTGCTTACCTAGGGTTAGGCAGACACAGAAGTCAGCAGTCCCACATAGCACCCCAGCCCTGGTGAAGAAATAGCTGGTACCAAGAATCTGATCCACACAGGACTTGGAACTCCCATAAAGTTGAGGAACCCAAATCCTTAAGGAAGTAACTAGGTGAAGGAGTTATAGTTTCAATTGATACTCTAGATTAGGGGTGGTGAACCTTCTACCTCAAGGCCACATGTGGCCTTCTAGGTCCTCAAGCCCTTTCACTGAATCCAGTGAATTTGTTCCACAGAACAAATCCTCTTAATAAAAAGATTTGTTCTGCAAAACTTGGACTCAGTCAAAAGGTCGTGTCCACTAATCAATTGGCTGACTGACTGACTTGTAATGCTCACCCCAGGTGTGGCAGCTTGAGGTGCTAAGTGTGAGTGTGAGTAACACTAATGTTTTCAACCTTGGGCACTAGATAAATGGTAATACCACCAGCAGATTATAATATAGTCAGAGAATCGGGTTTAGTGGAAAGGATACAGAAATAAGATCGCTTTTAAATATGCTGAGCTTGAGGTGGAACATTCAGCTAAAGGTGTTATGTAGACATTTGGAGATTTTGGTCCAGAGCTCAGAAGAGAGGTCAGAATTTTAAATATACATTTGGGAATCATCTTCATGAAAGTGACCACTGAAGTCATGAGAATGAACCAAGTTGCTAAAGGGCAAAGAGGAACAGGGGCCAAGGACAGAACCTCCTTGAGGAACACCTGCCCTTAGGGGTTAGGAATAGGACAGCAAAGAAATGTTGGTCCTCTCTTCTCAACTAGATTATGACTTCCTTGAGGGTGAGGACCATGTCTTAAACTCTTTCTGTACCTTTTAGAGCCTGGCACAGCGCTGATCACATTGTATGAAGGAACCACCCAACCTCAGAGTCAGAAAAGCTTTCAGAGGTCATCTAGTCCAACATGCACCGATAAGAATCCTTCTTATAATATCCCTGATAAGTGGTTATCTAGCCATTGTTTAAAGACCTATAATGCAGTCAAGGGGAGGGAGGGACTCATTACCTCCTAAGACATGACATTCAACTTTTGGGATAGTTCTAATTGTTAGGAATTCCTGAGTCTCCTAGTCAAAAGTGACTGGTCACAAGAGGAATTTCCTGCAACTATGTTCTTTTTAGAGAAAATGACCACCAATAGGTGGATGAGTCCAAGCCATGTCCTAGCTTATCAGAAGACATGTACTGGAAAGAGTTCTTAAGACAGTGTAGAGCTGAAGTGAAGGTGAAATGGGAGTTGTAATGGTCTCATTATTTAAGTCTTTGTCAATGTGCACTTCTGAATCTTTTGCAATATAAACATTTCTCATTGTTCAGGAAATAAATAGCTATCCTATACGTGTTCTACATTGTATATTAAGTACCTTTCTAATCCCTTTAGGAGAGACTCTATGAGCAAAGCAAACTTGTGGTAGCTCAAAAGAAATATGAGATGTGCAAATTTAGAAACATCTCCCTCCCAAATGATCATATGGACTCTTTGGGCCTGCTCTGTGGTATCGAGATGCTTGGCCACAACAGGACACACTGTACATTGATCTCTATATCAAGAAGTCATTTTGGTCCTCTTCGAGCACAAAGGATAAAACAACAGGGGAGACCTTAGAAGTGAGTCAAACCTAAACTTTAGATGATATTGTCTGGGGTTGAGGCATAAAGAGCCAGGGATGATGACAAGAACCTGATCCTTCTCTTTAGAGGCCAAGCTCTCACAGGACTGAATATGGTCCACATGAGCCTAGAGCTGGACCTCTTAATGAAATAGGACATGCCCAGCCTGCCTTGGACAATGGTACTTTGTAATCACATCTACATTAATATTAAAATTTCAACTTGTGGTGGCAGAGAGAGAGAAGGTAGCCCTATATTTTTCTTTTACTAAAATGAATCACCCTATTTTGGAAATCTCTTTTTCATTGTCGATGGGAAGTCAAAACTAACCCCATGTTTCGCCTTCCTTTACTCTATGTGTCTAATAAGATCAACAAAAAACTAGAGAACACCCTCTCTTGGACCATTAAGACCAATAAGAGAGTAGCCATTTAAAGAGTCCCTGTCCCCTCCCTTGAAATGCAACAAACTGCCCTCCAAGGCCAGTAAGCTTACCATAACTATGCTTTATCTGTACACTATAAGTACCTATGGGATATAGCTCATATCCAGGGGTCCATTTGCCTCATAAAGACACCTTTCTCTATATGCCAATTGATGCAGTTTCCTGCTGAGGCTTATCATCAGTGGCTAAAAGAAATCCTCTCATTGACTTGTATCAGAAGTTGTCAGCAGTAGGTTTTCTTTCCATGACTTATCTACTCCTTCTATTTCTTCGCCCCGAGGTCAAGCAAAACAAGTCTAACACCTTTCACGTGACAGCCCTTCAAATACAAGACAACTTTCAGGTCCACCCTAAAACTTCTCTTCTCCAATCGAAACATTCCCAGTTGCTTCATTTCATCCTCATCTGGCATGATCTCAAGACCTTTCCACGTCTTGGTCACCTTTCTCTGGAGGATCTCCAGCTTCTCAGAGTTTTCCCAATAGTAGGTTCTTGATAAGCAATAATTATCAGAAGAGTTCTAATTATCATAGAACTTTCTCTCTGTCTCTTGAATGCTCCCAATATAGTTATAATCTGAACTCGGGTGACAATTTTCTATGAGGGATCATTAGAGATAAAGATAGAAGGGACCTAAAATATCATGTCATCCACCTCAGTTACCTGAACTCAAAATCAGTTGCTCGTTACACTGTACTATACTATACTGACTTCTTTGGACTTTACCAATTATAAAGTGAATTAGATTAAATTTATTCCAGAGCTGGTAAATTAGAACCCATATGTTTCTTTTGTCTATTAAATTAAACATTTTATCTATGAGAGTATAACCTTGTGAGATGGGCTGCGTACTTAACTCTATGTGGCTACAGCTGGGCCATCTCCAGTTGTCCTGATCAACATCTGGCCACTGGGCCCAGATGGCTCCAGAAGAGAAGGTGAGGCTGGTGACTTTGCACAGCCTTCCCTCATTTAAATCCAATTCACTTGCAAGTTATGGTATCATCTTTCTGATGTCATGGTCCCCTTTGTGAACAAAGGACAAGCCACACCACACACATGCGGCCTACATTCAAAATGAAATCGTATAAAAATCTGATACATAGAGATAGGAGCATGCAATGGAGGAGAGATGGCACTGAAGATGAAGGGGCCAAAGATAAAGGTTTGGGAACAGTCCTAGTTTCATTCATTCATTTATAAAAAATTCACTTAAAAAAATCTTTTCACCAACAGTGGCAACTCAATTAGCCAAAACTGTACCTAGAACAAATTAAGTTGAAAGAAGGGAAGAAGATTGCCTTAGCTAGGAGCACATTCCAACTCCAGAATGTGTTACATGAAGAAGGTGAGGCCTGTCCCTCAGTGAGTCTTGCAGGGGAAATTTTGATCCATGCCTCCAGAAGATCTGGGAAGGAAGTATGGAAACACTCCTCCCCAGAAAGATGCATGTATCCCTTCTTGGGGAAGAAATGGGAGGTCTGGGAGATGCCAGAACTCTGGGGTCAAAGCTCTGGTTTCAACTCTGCACTCAGTTATATTTTTTTAATCCTATATCCAGATGGAAAGTGGCATTATACCATAATTAAACTTGGGGTGAGTAGGGCACATCCATAAACATAATGAGAATGTAAAACACAAAGACAGTCATTGGATGCTTACATTCTTCACTGACCCCCCAGTAACCTCTTGTAAGCTCTCCCTTCAGACTGTGGGAAAAGGTTGTGAGTGAGAGAAGTGTGTCATAGTGTTCAATTATAATCCAGTCAGGGCCCACGCACCCAGTGAAAGAAAGATCTTTTGTTAGATAATTCATTCCAGATATAATACTACCTTTGAAATTGTAAAGCACACTTTTTGAGAAAAGAAATAACTTTCCCAGAAATAAATTACCTTCATGAAAGCATATTCACCTTTTCCCTTTATTTTGGGCTTTACAAATTCAGGTAAATTGCCTTGCCTTTTCACATTTCCACACTGTTATTCATTTCCCTTTTGTCTTACAACTGAGTCCATGACTTAGTCTGATGAATTTTCAAATTCCCCTTTTTTTCTCCAATATTTGCTCTTATACTAGCTGGAAATTACCTTTTCACTGACAGTGACAAGACATATTCCTTTCCTGGGATCCTTAGGCCACCTCTCTCTCTCTCTGTCTCACACACACACACACACATACACACACACAGACATTTCATAGCATTTCCTTAATCTACTAATCTAGTAACCCCTTTACAAAAGGAAATGAAGTTAATTTGGCATGGCATGGCCTCATAACACCCAAATATAAATTGATATTCAATTTAATATTATTTGATGCTTCAGAAGGCCCTTCAGAATCTTGTGATGCTTCATCACAAAAAATCACTGTACAGTGCTAGTTGTGTAACATTTCTTGCAGGTAGTATGACATAGTGGTTAGAGTGCTAAATTTGAAATCAAGAAGATCTGGCATCAAATCTACTTCCCACGTTTACTCACTATGTGACTACGAGTAAATCAAGAAGATCTGACTTCAAATCTACCTCCCATGTTTACTCACTATGTGACCACGGCCAAGTCATATAAATTCTTTGAGTCTTATTTACCTTATCTGTAAAATGGGGACAATCATGACTGAAGTACCTGTCTCAAAGGGTTGTTATGAATCTCATATGGGATAATGGATATAAAGTACTTTGCAAACCTAAAAGCTCTATGTCAGTTATTATTTCTGAATGACCAGATTCTGAATAGTTTACTATATTTGATGTTAAAAAAGCTCTTTCACAAATCCCCTCCCCCACTAAGCTTCCATATTTACTCACCCCTTTTCTCTATTTTCCCCTTTTCTTCTTATATGTTCTGTTCCTCTCTCTCCTGAAGACTTTAGCAATCTACTTATAGACTGCATTAGAGATGCGGCAAGGACCAAATCACCTCACAGTGGAGGGAGTCCATGTCATTGATCCAAGGCCTCAGTGGTTTAGTGAATGGAGTGAAGCGCAAGAGAGATGTTTCTGCCAACGTGAGCATCCAGATATTGGTGAACGTGAGCCTAGATCCTGGAGAATGAAAACGAGTATTGGAGGAGGAGTAACAAGACCTGCATTCAAATCCTAGTTCTGTTATTTACTATTTGGTTTGGGGCAAACCACTTCCCCTCTCAAGACCTCAGTTTCCTCACCTATAAAATGAAAGTGCTGGACTATATGACCTCTAAATCCCCTCCTGGCTTTAAAATTATGCTACTCTCAAGAAGTGAGTCAGACAAGTCAAAAAGCAGAAATGGGATGTCATACCTGAACTGAAAACCAGTTCTAAGAACGGACTAGCAAGAGGTGAGCTCTAGGGTTCAGGTTTGAAATGTTTGCAGTCAGTCAGACTTATCCTAAAGTGTCATCTCAATCTGTTGAATTTCTTGGCCTCATGAACACATGCAAGTTTAAAAGCCCAGCTATGCATGACCGGGCCCTGCCCTTCAGGCTCACGCTAATTCTCTTTGACTGAAGAGCTTCCATCAAGGTTGATACTTTCCTTAACTTCTTTGTACTTACACGAAGTGAAGAATAAAACTATTGACAGCTTACCCCTTCCAGGAAGTCCAGTTGTGGTAACCGACACCCTTCCTGGAATTACCTTATCCCTTTATCATTTGAGATCATACAGCTACAAAATGTATAAGTTGATTCATTCATTCAAGAAGTATTTATTAGCATCTATAATATAGCAGGTACTATACTGGTTGGGGATACAAAACCAGAACAGTCCCTGTTCTTAAGAAAGGAGCTTAGCTTAAGTTCTACTGGTAGTAAACCATATGTACACAGATAAGTAAATACTAAGATATATGTATACATATATGTATATATAGATATATCAATATGTACACAGATAAGTAACTACTGAGATATGTATACATATATGAGTATATAGATATATCGATATGTACACAGATAAGTAAATACTGAGAGATATATGTACACATATATGTGTATATTAGATATATCAATATGTACACAGATACGTAAATACTGAGATATGTATGTATACATATGTATACATATATGTGTATATAGATGTATCAATATGTACACAGATAAGTAAATACTGAGATATATACATATATACATATGTAGACGTGTATGTATATATAGATATATCAATATGTACACAGATAAGTAAATACTGAGATACATACATGTATGCATATATGTGTATATGTAAGTGTATATACATATATTGATATCTAGATATAAATGTTGATATTTATACATACATATAAATATATCTATATGTATATACATGCACACGCACATGACCTGCAGATATGTTCAGGTTGTGGAACATGACACAGTATAAACTCTGATTAAATTCAGACTTTGTTGGATACCCACTTTCTTTGAACTCTACCCTGCCTTAGGCTATATTTCCTCCCTGCCCTGACCCTTAAATCTTGCTGCTGTTGTATTGTGAACCTACACACACCCCAAAGTAAGTTCAGGGAGGACCCAAAACTATGGGGATGGGATCAGAAAAGGCCTCTCTTTCAGTTGGCACCTGAACTGAACCTTGAAGGAAGCTAGGGATTTCAAGAAAGAGAAGTAAAAAGGAAGGGAGTGTTTTCAGGGAATAGAGAAAGCCTGTACAAAACAATGTAGGTGGAACATGGAACATGGAAATAATAGGTCAGTTTGGCTAGAATATTGAATAATTGAGGGGGAGTAATGAGCAATCATTCTAGAAGGGTAGACTGGAGCCAGATATAGAAGATTTTAAGTGACAAAGAAGTATTTGTATTTTATTCTAGAGGCAAAATTGAGACTTCTTGGACAAGGAGATATCATGGTAAGACCTGTACTTTAGGAATATAAGTTTGGCAGCTAAAAGAAAGGAAACAGGGAGACCAATAGGACTTGAACTATGGGACTTGAACTATGGTAGTATCTATATGTGAGTGGGAAGAAGGGCATGGATGTGTGGAGTATCACAGAAGCTGAATTGGGAGGGCTTAGCAACTGACTGGATATGAGGGGACCCAGAGAGTGAAGAGTTGAGAGTCACTCAAAGATTATGAAACTGGTTAATTAGAAGGATGGTGGTAACTTTAATAGAAACTGAAGTAGGAGTAGGTTTGGAAGTGAGGTGGGTTTAGAGAGAAAGATATATGAGGTCTGTTTTGGACACACTTACATATTATGATGTAAGAGAAAGAAATCAGGCACGCAAGGCAGGAAACCCAGATTCTTATCATGATTCTGTTACTTAACAGCTGTGTGATCTTGGGTTAGTCATTTCCCCTCTTTGAGTCTCAGGTTCATTACCTGTAAAATGAAGGAGCTGGATTGGATCATCTCTAAGGTTTCTTCCAGCTGTAACTTTCTAAGATTCTATCATTCCTCATTTCTTGTACCCATGAGCACATCAAAACCCAAACTTGCTCTTGTCTATCTGCACCTTAAATCTGAAGTAGAAATGCTCTCAGTGTTGTATTTCAATGGGCAGCAATGCTGAGCAAGGCAGATCTATACAAGCTGGATATAACTGGCTCTTAAATTGCATTCCTCCATTTATCTGTTTAATTACCCACCCCTAGGCAGCATTGTTTACACCACACACACAATTAAATCTGGAAAAAGAACAAATTCATTCTTTCTATTACTCAATTGTCTTGAAATGTGATGGGGAAAAAAATCTGAGTTCACAATGGATTACCACCCATTATGGAGTATTGCTGCTACTTTACTTGAACCTCTGTGACTCAAAACAAAAGTTTTGCAATCTCAACCAGGAAGGCATTCATTTTTGAAGATTTTGTTGCTCAAAAATCATTCTCTAGTCCTGTAAGCCTTCTTAATTGTGCTCATCCCTTAATCACTGCTGCAGAGGGATCATTAAATCAAATTACTCCACTTATCCAGCAACACGGGATGCAAAAAGCACAATCAAAGAAATCTGAGTTTTAAAGCAGGACTAGACAAAGTCAACTATTGACGAAACTTACAAACTTCATGAGATTACTGGCATTTTGAACCCTCACTTTCCCTCATAGAATTTCCACACCCAAGCAGAAGTTTTGCTAAAAGCATATAGCACACTTCAGGCAACCATTCAGATCCCATGTCAACATTCTCTGCTGGGAAAGAAACAAGTGATTCCACTGGTCTGCCTTCTTTTAAACACAGCAGTTTAGGCAACAGCTGGGAGCTGTCCACTGCTGAAGTTCGCCCAGGGGGAGTTGGGATTAGCAACGCAGCCCTAGGTTTTAAAAACCTGCAGATATATGTTCATATCCTAGAATGTGACACAATATAACTCGCTTTGATGAAATTCAGATTTTGTTGGATACTCACTTTCTTTGAACTCTACCCTGACTTCCTCCCTGCCCTAACCTTTAAATTTTGCTGCAGTTGCATGGTGAACTTAATCAACAGACATGATTCCTGTATCACACTCCCCTCCCCATTTGCATTGTATTTCATCTTCATTATTCCAGTAGCGTGTCTTTCTGTTCTGTAGGATCTTATTTTTGTTTCTGGAACCATAGGAATAGACTTTACTGCTACAGACATTACTGTCCTAGTTAGCCCAGCTCAACTACACTGAACACTATGAGACTTCTACTATAGCCCTTAGTCTGTTCCACCCAGACCAAGCCAGAGCTAACAACACATTTAAAATAGGAATCTCTTAAGGTAGTCACAAAGGTAAAATCTAATCATACATTGCTTTCTTTCTTACCTTTCTTTCTTTCTCTTTGTTTCTTTCTCTCTAGATTAGTTATCCCTCTCTCATCCAAAGTGTAATATGGGCAATTCACTGGCCCAGTTCAGTTCCAATCAGCACATAATTAGGAGAAGGAGGGTAATTAGTATTTATATAGTATTTTAAGGTTTGCAAAGTGTTTTGTAAATATTACCTCATTTTATCCTCACAACAACTCTGGGAGGTAGGTGCGATCATTATCATCATTTTACAGATGAGGAAACTGTGGCACAGAGAGGTTAAAATATTTTTTCAGGGTCATCTAGCTAGTAATTGTCTGAGGTCAATTCTACCAGACAAGTCTGATATTCCATCCACCTAATTGCCTCAGAATCATTGATCTGCTTCATTTCCAATCTGGGCATGGTCATACCTCCTTTGGCAAACTAGTGCCTCCACCTCCTTCTGGGGTTTACCATTTTAATGCCATACTTATTTTGGATACCCAATCATTTTAGCCCATTGAAGCTCAGAATTCCTAAACTCAAGAGATCCTCCAGTCTTGGCCTGGTAGCTGGGATTACAGATGTGCACCCACCACGCTCCACTTCTGATTAAACATATCTACACATCACTCCATCTTTCTTCCATGTCTCTCGTCTCTCAGTGAATAAAGATGATGGACTTTTTTAGAGCTGGAAGGGGACTTAGAGAGTCATCTAGTCATGGGATTATAGAATACAGACTTGAAAGTAGCCTTAGAAATCATCTAAAATAGGTGCCTATCAATTGGTGAATGACAGAACAGTTACAGTAATATAATGGCCTATTTCTATACCATAAGAAATTATGTATATGAAGAATTGAGAAAAACCTGGCAAGACATATAAACTGATTCAGAGTGAAGTCAGCAGAACTAGGAAAATCCAATGACTAAAATGATAAAAATGGGAAGAATGCCAAGATGAAACTAATACTATGTAATAATAATGACCAAGAAGGGCTCCAGAAAAGTGTTGAGAAAATACACTTCCCTCCTTCCCTCAACCTCAGAGAGGGAGTCATGTATGTGGATTATTGTATGTATCATCATATATGATTTGGTTGATGTATTGCTTGGTTTTAATGAACTTTTTCTTTTTTTTTGTTGTTTTTATAAAGGAAAGCTCAATGGATAAAGGAGTGATGGTGATGTAAAACCAAAAAGCATGAATTAAAAATAAATAAAATGGAAAGGGGACTAGAAATCATCTAATATAACTGCTCATTTTATAGATGAAAACCCTTAGGTCCAGAATGGTAAGACAACTGCCCCAGGTCACACAGTTTATAAGTAGCAAAGCTGAGTCAAGAATTCTTCTCACTCCAAATCCAGCACAAATTCTATTCTTCCATACTCGCTTCACATACAAGCTCAGCATGGTATCACAAAGAACAGCATATTTAGAATGCGAGGTACCAGATGAGAATCCTGACTGCCATTTAATCAGTCAGTAAGTAAACAACCATTTATTAAGTATGTACTATGTGCCAGGAACTGTGTTAAGCAGTGGAGATACAAAAAAAGGTAGAAGGCAGTCCCAGTCCTCAGGGAGCTCACAGTCTAATGAGGGAGACAACATACAAACAACTATGCACAAACACGATATATACAGGATAAGTCGGAGACAATCAACAGAGGGAAGGCATTAGCATTGAGAAGAATTAGGAAAAGCTTCTAGTAGAAAAGGATATTTTAGCTGGGACTTGGAGCCAGAAGGTGAAGATAGGGAGAAAGAGAATTCCAGGCATGGGAGACAGTGAAAATGCCCAGAGTTTGGAAATGAATTGTCTTGTGCAAGAAACAGCAAGGAAGCCAATGTCGCTAGATTGCAGAGTACCAGGAGGGTAGTAATGTATATGAAGACCTGAAAGGTGAGAATTGGTCAGGTTATAAAGGGCTTTGAATGGTAGAGAATTTTACTCTGGAGGTGACAGGGAGCCACTGGTGTTTATGACACAGAGGAGTGACATGGTCAGACTTGTGCTTTAGGAAGATCAGTTTTTCAGCTGAGTAGAGGATGGACTGGAGAAAGACAAACTAGTAGGCTATAGTAGTCATCCAAGTGAGAGAAGATGAGGGCCTGCACTTGTAATAGTGTCAGTGGAAAGAAAGGCGCATATACAAGAGATGTTACAATGGGAAAATCAATAAGACTTGGCAACTGATTTGGATATGGGTGGGGAGAAAGAATAAGAAGTCAACAATGACACTTAGATTGCAAGTCTCAGTGACTGGGGGATGGTCCATCCTCAGTGGTAATAGGGAAGTGAGAAAGAAGGGAGAGCTTGGAAGTGGTAATGGGGAGCAAGGAGTATACCAAGTCTTCCACCTCAACTGGTGAGTCAGGGGGAAAGAGTGAATGTGCAACTTGTGCTGGAAAAAGTGTTCAAGGAGGCAATGTCATCAAGGAGAGAGCCAGGTCTAAGAGAAAACCAGAAGAGAGGAGTGGGAAAAGAAAAGATTTAAGATAAAAGCAAGTTTGTTGCCTAAGGAGCAGGCAATGGGAAAAAGAGAATGGGATATGAATGGAAGCCAAGAGTTCAGTATTACTGGAATGGAGAGGGTATGACTGGGTGGGAGTTTGCTAATCATTAAGGAATAAATTCAAACAGGTTATCCCTAGAAGTTTGGCCTCAGGGTGAAGTCATCTTGGGACATTAGGCAGCTCCACAGGGAGGGAACGAGTGAGGAAACCCATAGAACGGCTTTTCTCTCTTCTCCCTGAAGGCAGGCACGCAAGCCAGGTCAGGCCAACAGGAGAGCGAACACAATGGAATGGCATTTCTCTCCAAGCCAGGCAGGCAGGAACAGGGCAGGCCAGGAGGTAGGTGGGAGCACGTTGGCATGGTGTTTATGTGTATGTATATGAGGTATATGTGTGTGTGTGACGAAGAAGCCAGGCCCCAAATTTCTGTCTATAAAATGAAGGAATTGAACTAGATGATCTCTAAGGTCCCTTCTACCTCTAAATCTATAGCTTTATACTGTTTTGTATACTTCTCCCTAATTTTTACCTCTATTTTCTTAGTTCTTTTCTACCTCTTTATATTCTAACCAAGTCACCCTCCAGAAAAATGCCAATCATTGATAAGGCAAAGAAATAAATTTTAGTAGTTGCTGTTTCAGAAATGCAGCAAAAGACTTAAAGAAGTTTATTCTAAGGATTATGTCCTACATGGAGTAGAACTCATGCTTTAATTGGACTCCTTCTTCCCTCCATGTATTTATATGTCCTGTGTTTGTCTTTTGAGATGTTTCTGCTGGTGAGTACATGAGTGGACTGACCAAACTGAAGCAGTCATAGCTAGAGGCTGTGACCATTATCTGTATACCCTCCTGCTGCTTGGACTGCCTCCTCAATTCCCAGGGCATTATGATGCACACTGACTCAGAAAGAGCCATCCCTGCTCTAGAGAGCCTAACAAGCACTCTATCACAATGTACTATTGTAAATAAACACAAAAATGAAAAGTTTTAAAAATACTTCACAAACACTTTAAAATGATTAGAGATACAGACAACCAAGGACAATAATAAGCAGAATTGTACCTAGGGTGAGTGACTAGAGCTTTACCTCTGGGTCCTGGAATTTGAAGTGCCAAAAAAATTTTAAATCCTGCTTTTATAAGAGTATTTGTTGCAAATTAAAACAACTCTGAGGCACCACATCATACCTATCAGATTGGATAACATAACAAAACAGGAAAATGATAAATGTTGGATGTAAGAAATGTGCTGATGTTTGGCTTCCACAAGATGGTGAAGCAGGGGGCCCTGGAGGAAAGAGGAGGCCTGCGCCAGTCAATCAGATCTTGAAGCAAGAAGCCAGTTTAAACACAAAATTCCTATTAGAGGGGCCCAGACCCTAAAGCAGCTCAAACCAGTTAGGTTCAAGGAGGAAGGAAAGGCTTTTTCTCCACTATGGCTTGCTTAATAAGCTTATTGAATATCAACTGACACACCCCGAGGGCTGAGACTGCCGCCATTTTTGAACATGGGACACATCATCCCAGTGGTATAACATGTCAAGGAGCAACATGGCTTGGGCATATAAGGAAGATTGTAACCCGGAGGGGCTAGGACCAATCCTAGCTCTGATGGGAGTAGCAGGATCATACAAACAGTATGAAAGCTGGCTCTCGCTTCTGCATGGTGTGCCTGTCCCAACAGGGTGCGCACCGGCTTCTTGCAAGAACCATAATAAGCGATTCTTCTTTTACTCCAGACTTTGTCTCGTAATTGAGAACGAGACTCCACTCGGCATTGCAACTGGGAAAGCAATGGGCTGCGGCAGCTCACCTGGGCTAACTTCCCAACTCTGCTGAAGGGGTCCAAGGGACTCTATTTCTAACATTGGAGAAGATTGGGAAAATTGGAACACTAAGGCATCATTGATGGAGTTGTGAACTGATCCACCCATTCTGGAGAGCAATTTGGAACTATGCCCAAAGAGCTATAAAACAGTGCATACCTTTTGATCCAGCAATACTACTACTAGGTCTGTATCCCAAAGAGATCAAAAAAAGGGGAAAGGACCCACATGTACAAAAATATTTATAGCAGCTCTTTCTGTGGTGGTAAAGAATTGGAAATCGAAGGGATGCCAATAGATTGGGGAATGGCAGAACAAGTTGTAGTATATGAATGTAATGGAATACTATTGTTCCATAAGAAATGATGAGCAGGCAGATTTCAGAAAAACCTGGAAAGACTTTGCATGAACTAATACTGAGGTGAGCAGAACCAGGAGAACATTGTATACAGTAACAGCAACCTTGTGTGATGACCCACTTTGTTAGACAGCTCTTCTCAGCAATACAATGATCTAAGACAATTCCAAAAGACTCATGAGGGAAAATGCTATTCACACCCAGAGAAAGAACTATGTAGTCTGAATGCAGATCAAAGCATACTATTTTCTCTCTTTTTTTTTGTTTTTTTGTTTTTTCATTTTTTTTTCTTGTGGTTTTCCCCTTTTGTTCTGATTCTTCTTTCACAACATGACTAATGTGGAAATATGTTTAATATGATTGTACATATATAGTATATATCAAATTGCATGCTATCTTGGGGAGAGGGAAGGGAGGGGGAGAAAATTTAGAACTCAAAATTTTATGGAAGTGAATACTGAAAACTAAAAATAAATAATTTTTTTTAAAAAAGACTTTGATTTTAAATTTTGTTACATTTACATTTTCATGGGGCAGCTAGGTGGTGAAGTGGATTAAGTGCTGGGTCTGGAGTTAGGAAGATTCCTCTCTCTGAGTTCAAATTTGACCTCAGACCCTTACAGGCTGTGTGACCCTGGGCAAGCTACTTAACCCTATTTGCTTCAGTTTCCTCATCTGTAAAATGAGCTGGAGAAGGAAATGGCAAACTACTCCAGTATCTTTGCCAAGAAAACCCCCAAATGAGATCAAAAAGAGCAGAATATAATGGAAAAGTGATTGAATAACAAAAACATTTTAACAGTGTTTTTACTCCTTTGATGGTATAGAAATAACTGAATTTGGCACCTAGTTACAAAATTAATTAGTTGAAAAGGGAAGCAATTGACCAAGTATGGTAATAAGGCTGATGGATCTCTTGAGAGTTCTGAACTGCAGTAGGGGTAAAGTTGACTAAGTCCTCACTAAGTTTGACACCAATATGGTGAGCTCCTGGGGGAGGAGGGGAGAGAGGTCACCAGGCTGCCTAATAAACTGGAAACAGAGCAGATCAAAGCACATATGTGAGCGGCCATGACATTTCCAGTTTGAGTAAGATAGGGAGAAATAGTCTTTAAGAAAGGGAAGGGGGAAGGGAGAAATCGATTTGTGAACTTCTTCTCCCTTCACTTGAGAGCACACTCAAGGTGAATTTATCTCTAGCCACATCCTGTCCTCTAAGAAGGAAGACATTTGTTTCACCAACAATGATATTCTACGATCTTCCCTATTGGAGATTGAGGGTTGCCATGAAGTTTTCCTTCCTACTCAATTGAATACTCTTAATCACTTCTTGTATTATTTTTCACATCATGAACATAAAAGTTGATTTAAAGGCACTTTTCATGCTGCTTGCCCTCAGCACATTTTGGGCTGCTTGCCATGGGCCCCAAAGTGTGACAGCTCTGATCACAAGATTCTGTATCTTCATTAGGTTTGAAATTTTCTTTCCCTACCTTATTACCCAAGTCTTTCTTTCCCTTCCTGCATTTCCTGAAATATCTAAACATTTTCCTTTTTTTTTTTTTTTTAGGAAACACAGCAAAGATCCTTAACAATGCAATTAAAAAAAAAACCCTGGTTAAAGTTAGATATTCTTACTCATAACTGAATCAGTCTTAGAACTAAACTGACATTTTCCTAAATAGATCTAAAATGAAGCAGAAAAATGAACCACATAGAAATAGATACACTTGGGGCTGGTTGTGATGTAAAAAAAAAAAAAGTTCAACAATATTTCCTAGTCAAAATGAGTTGTCATTTTGCCTTATAATAGAACTCCTCTTCATGAAATACAAGCTTCCTTGCTCTCTCTAGAAGAGAGATTCTATAACTTTCCCACATCTTGACACAACATCTTGCTGCCTTTCCGAGAGATGACACTCATTGGGAGGGCTTGTAGATCAGGCTTTTGCTGGCTGGACTCTCCCCTTCACTGCATTTAAATGCACATTGGTAGGTAGGTAGTGTTAGTACAGTGGTGCCAAACTCAAATAGGAACAGGAGCCACCAATCCATACATAAGGATTCCTGCAGGCTGCATATCAATAGTTTTAAAATATAATATTATATCTATGTTTTATTATATTTTTATGTATTTTGTCAAATATTTGCTAACTTTTTCAATCTTGTTCAGCCCATCCTCTGGAGTGTTGTAGGTGGCATGTGGTTTGACACCTCTTGTAGAGTAGACAAAGTACTGTATTTAGAGTCTGGAAGACCCGAGTTCAAAGCTGGCTTCAGACACTTACTATCTGTGTAAGCCTGGGTAAGTCATCTCAACCTCAGTTTCTTCATCTGTAAAATGGGGATAATACCTACTTCACAAAGTTTTTATGAAGATTAAATGAGATACTACATGTAAAGCGCTTTACAATCCTTAAAACACTATTCAAATAATTATTATCTTGGAGGGGCAGCAAGGTGGTACAGTAGAGAAAGTCCTGGGCCCAAAGTCAGGAAGACTCATCTTCCTGAGTTCAAATCTAGCCTCAGACACTTACCAGCTGTAAGATTCTGGGCAATTCACTTAACCCTGTTTGCCTCAGTTCCTTTATGAGCTGGTAAAGGAAATAGCAAACCACTCCAGTATCTTTACCAAGAAAACCCCAAATGGGGTCATCAACAGTTAGACACAACTGAAAACAACTGAACAACATTATCTTTGAACACTTGCTTTCAATTTTTCATTGAATTAAGCAAAACCCGGGTTTCAGCCTCATTGGCCATCAATATATTACAAAGATAGAAGTGAAAAGGTTAATGACCAATATTCATGTTGTAGACACAGTCCATTTTAATGTTTTGAATCTTCTCTTTGCCAGGAACATTCTTGTGGTTATGAGTGGGATGTTCTGAACCTTCTAGAGATTTATTTGATATTTCATCATGTGCCATTTTCCAGAATCATTCATAGTTAAGTTAAATTGTTTTAATGACCTGCCATTGTGCTCCTTTGTACACCTTGTCACTTCTTTAGGTACCAGTGGGGTTAATACAATACAGATTGTTAGCAGGTCAGTACAGGAAGGTCCTATGGAGTCAACATGTTTAAACAAGTCCCTGATTCAGCAGGAGAGTAAATACACAAGCTTCTTTGGGGACAGTTTGTTATAATGGACAATGGAATGTGGAGCATGCTTGAATACTAGGCTTTAGGGAACCTTCATCTATTACTCATTGAAGTGATAGTTTAGGATGCTAAGAGGCTTACACAATTGCTGGATTCTTACTTGGTTGCCCTTTTAAAAAAACAGTTTTCTTATAAGTATAGTATTACCTTGATACATTTCAAAGCTCAATGAAAAAGCCACATCAGTACAAATACTAATAACATTGCACTATCAACAAAAATGGAAACAGCCTCCTCAGCCTGTACAGATGAGAGAAAGCACTGAAGCTAAGGAATGGTAATCTTAATAATAACTGATATTTATATAGTATTATAAGGTTTGCAAAGCATTTTACATGTAATATCTCTCTTGAGACTGTGAGATCAATACTATAGGTTCTATAACACACACACACACGCACACACACACACACACACACACACACACCCTTTACAAATAAAGAAACAGGCATAGTCTCACAACTAGTAAATACCAAAAGCAAGATTTGAACGTAAGTCTTTTAGACTCAAAAGTCCAGCCTTCTAGCTACTATAACCCAGCTCCTCAGAAGACCAAGAGGAATCTTTCCCTCAAAAAGGACAAGGTCCCACATATACCAAAATATTCACAGAACAAAGCTGAGGACCATGGGTACCCATCAACTAAAGAATGGTTGAACCAGTTGTGGCATATGAAGATAATGGAATATCATTATGCCCTAAGAAACAACGAAAACGATGAATTCAGAAAAATGTGGTAAGATTTGTTCGATTTGATGCAGAGTGAAGTAAGGAGAACTAGGGGAAGACAACAAATATGGAAATAGTACTAAAAGGGAGTCAGATAACGAGTAATGACAGTGAACATCTTGGTAGGTCTTGGAGAACAGATGAAACATAACTCTCTCCTCTCAGTAGAGAAGTAGGGGTCTCCAGACAACAAAATGTTGAAGGTGAAGTAGCTGAGTCACTTGGCTTTCTTCTACTGTTTTTCTTTATTACAATGAAGGGTACAGTTTTAAGGAGGGGTCATATTGGGAAGTGACTATGCTCTAAAAATGGAAAGAATGAGTAAAACTTTTTTTTGATGTCTCTCCAACAGGAAATAGGAAAGAGGATTTGACAAGAACCTGCTAATTGCTAAAGACAAGTGAATGTTATGTCTATTGAGAAAGGAGAGGAAAGGAGGGATAGATAAATTAGGCTTACCCACAGCCAGGACAGAAAGACTGAGAGTAGGGAGGTAGCAAGGTATATAAAGTTTAACAGTGGGAAAAATAGAGAAGAGGGTTATAAAATGGAACCTTGCTAGATTTCTCCAAGAAACATTCTCAGAAAGGAAAGCTGAGAATAGCTTCTGATTGTATTCAGGCTTAACAGAAACCTGATACTGGTAAAAGGCAGCTGAGCAAGCTAGCATCATATCTCAAAAGAAAAGGTAAGACCTCCTAGAGGCTGAGGCCCCTGCACAGTGAATAAGAAGCCATATGCTCCTTCTAGCAAGTATGGAATTTTAGATTGACTCACAGAAAATAAATTTTATTTGTGTTTCTGCCAATCAACTAGCATTGATGAAGCACCTGCTAGGTCCAAGTTCTGTGCTAAGTGCTGGGTATACAAAGAAAGGCAGAAGAGAGTCTTTGTTCGTAAGGAGTTCAGTCTAATGGAGGAAATAACATGCAAACAACTATTAACAAAGATATATATATATATATGTTTACATATATGTATACATATATATATATATATATATGTACATATAGAGAGAGAGGATACTTTCAAAGGGAAGGTGCTGAGATTCAGGAGCACCAGGAAAGGCTTCTTGTAGAAGGTGGGACTGTAGTATGGACTTGAAAGAAGCCAGATAAGCCAGGAGGCAGAAATAAGGAAGTAGACAGTTCCAGGCATGGGGCACAGCCAATGAAAATGCTCAGTCTGGTGATGGAGTGTCATGTTCAAGAAACAGCAAGAAGGTCAGTATCACTCATTGTACATGCAGAAGAGTGAAGTCTAAGAAAACTGGTAAGATAGGGAGGAAACAAGTTATGAAGTGCTTTTTAAATTAAATTATTTTATTTTCTAACAAAAAAATAGCCTTCTCTACCTCCTTCTTCCCTTCCCCCAACATTGAGAAAGCAAGGGGAAAAAAAAAACTTGATTCAAGCATGTATAGTTAAGCAAAAACAAATTTTCACATTGGCCATGTCTAAAAATAATACATCTCAATCTGCACTCAGAGTCCATCACCTCTGTCAAGAATTGGACAGCATGTTTCATCATGAGTCCTTGGATTTTATGTTTGGCCATTATGTTGATCAGAGTGCCCAAGTTTTGTTTACTTTTTTCTTTCTTGTTTTAATCAGCCAAGATCTGCCTTTTCACCCTCTCACCATACCCACTTCCCCTATCCATTGAGAACACACGCACACACACACACACACACACACACACAAACCACAACCAATTACAAACATATAGTCAATCAAAACAAATTTCCATGTTGGCCATGTCCTAAAAAATATTTACCTCTTCCTGTATTTTGATTTCCTTCATTTCTCTATCAGGAGATGGGTAGTATGTTTCATCATTAGTCCTCTGGAATCCTGGATGGTCATCACACTAATAAAAGTTCAGCACAATAGTATTCCATCATATTTATATACCTTAATTATTAATTCCCCAATTTATTGATATCCCCTCAGATTCCCATTCTTCGACTCTTCAAAAAGAGCTATAAATATTTTCGTACATCCTTAGAATTTGTTATGCTGAGGGCAGATTCCTCCCTTAATTTACCCTACCTCTCTTTTCTCCTCCCCGCCTTCTCACCTTTCCCTCCTATTTCTCTGTTGAGTGAAATGTATTTCTGTAGCCAACTCTGGGTGTGTATACACATTCTTCTTTCTTTTGATCAGTTCAGATGAGAGTAAGGTTCAAAGGTCAGCTGCTCCCTTCTACCCCTTCCTCCTGGTTTGTTTGTATAGATGTCGACTCGTGCACCCTGATTATGTAAAATAATTTCCCCTAACCTTCCTTCCCCCATCCCTACGTCAACTAAGGTATTCTTCTTTCCCTCTCTTTCCATACTTTTCTTAAGATCATAAAGACCTAACAGAACCACTCTTAGGCTTTGTGTAACTGAATTCCCTCTATGAACCTAGTTGATGATAGGCATCAGAGGGGACACGTTATCATTTTCCTATATTTTAATGTAATCATTTTATCCTTGTTTAGTCCTGTATCATTGTTCATTAAGATTTACATTTTTATGCTTCTCTTCACTCCTGTGTTTGAATTTCAAAGTTTCTCTACAGCTCTAGTCTTCTCATCAGGCAAATTTGGAAGTCCTCGATATTATTAAAAGTCCATCCTCCCCCATAGCATTATATTCAGATTTGATCATTAAATTAGGCCTGGCTGCAAGCCTATATCTTTTGCATTCTAGAATATTACATTCCAAGTTCTCCATCTCTTTATAGTGGTGGCTGCTAAATCATGTGCGATCCTGACTGTAGTTCCTAGGTACTTGAATTCTTTCTTTCTGGTTGCTTGAAGAATTATTACTTTTTTTTTTTTTTAACATGGAAACTCTGGATTTTGGCTATAATGTTCCTGGGAGTTTTCATTTGAAGATTTCTTTCAGGAAGTAACCAGTGAGTCTTGCTTTTTCCATTTTGCCCTCTTCTTCTAAGAGATCTGGGACATTTGAAGATTTCTTGAAATCGAATGTCTACGCTTTTTTTTTTTTACCATGGCATTCAGATAGTCCAATGATTCTTGAGTTTTACTTGATTTTACTAAAAATTAATTGATTTTTATTTGATCTATCTTTCAGGTCAGTTGTTTTTACTATGAGGTTATGTTTTCTTTAATTTTTTTCAGTCTTTTGACTTTTATTTTATTATTTCTTGCTGCTTCATGGAGTGATTGGGAAAGGGAAATAATATACCGGAGAATTTGGCAAGAGTTCAATCCTGACTCTTTGGAATCAGACTTCCTCAGAATGAACCTAGTTCATATGAATCTATTAGTGGAAAGAGGGGCACCCTAAACCACAGGTATTTACATTTATATTAGACTTTTCTGTTTTTTACCTATTTCGAGTATATACTTAGCTATGTGATCTATGGGTTAAAGGTCATGGACATTTTAATTATTTGTTTAACATAAAAAAGAGAAGCATGTATGGTGTATAGATATCAGGCCTCAGAACCTGGAATACTAGGTTCAAATCTCGTCCCTGATAGGACATTTACCTGGCCTACACAACTTTATAAGTTTCAGAGACCTACATTGGTAGAAAGAGTTTTTTCATCTGAAAGTTCCTTATATTAATAAAAACATAGGTCCAGTCCCTATCCTATTTAGCATAATTTTAAATTGCTTACCAGGACAGCTGAAGCAATTCTCAACTAAGCTTTTATTTTTTTTTTAAAGAATTCTATTTAAAAATTCAAAGAAGTCTGAAATTTTTTGTGGTGGCCAGTCTACTTTTAATATGTGAAACCAAGAATAAAGACTGTGATGCATTTATTAACATAAGTACTAAAAATACTAAGTTCATTACCATGATAGTTAAACAGTCACCATAGTAATATAATCACCACAGTGAGAATAACAAAAGAATAATAGTTTTGGTTTGATTGACAGCTGAAAGATATAATGAGAAGGACAGGAATGAGTTGATTTGTGGTTGGGAAAAGAGGGTGAAGTAAGGAGGGGAGAACCATACCAGAGGGGCAATCCTATCTTGAATTGGGCTAAGGGAACAAAGACAAATTTTTGCGAAAGTTATGGAGTTAATAGTGTGAAAGATAAGAACTGTGTTCAAGATTGTTTGTGACTGAGTGTGTATACTTTAAGACTGGTTTAGTATTAGAATTAGTAAAAAATAAGACAGATTTTTTCAAAGTACAGAAGAGGTTTAGTCAATTTTTTCTTTTGAGGCAATCAGGGTTAAGTGACTTGCCCAGGGTCACACAGCTAGTAAGTGTCTTAAACTGGATTGAACTCAGATCCTTCTGACTCCAGGGCCAGTGCTCTATCCACTACACCACCTAGCTGCTCCAGTCATATTTAATCATTATAATACAAAATGCAAATGGACTGAATTCCCCTCTAAAAAGAAAAAAAGATAATTGAATGAATTTTTAAAAAATACAATTCAATAATATGTTGCCTATAGGAAGACACCTAATACAGAAAGATGAATAGAAAAGTTAGAGGTTAGACTAAAACTTTTTCTACTTTAGTTGACTCCAGAAAATCTGTAGCTGTAAACAGAACTGAATTCAAATTAGAAAAATTAAGATAAATAAGGGAGTTAGATCATGCTATTGGGATTAAAGACAATGAAAATAACATTAAATATCTATATACCTAATGTAGACAACTAATGCACACAACTAAATTGACTTAAAAAGTCAACTGAGTTGCAAAAAGGAATTAGGAAGAAAAAGAATAGTAATAGAAAATTAATTTTAACACCCCAGAAATAGAGTATAGTAAGTCAAACAAAAAGATAGGGAAGTTACAGGCTTAAATGGCATACTGCAGAAACCAGATCTGATAGATATTTTCTTGCAACCTTCCTGACAGTACCACCTCTGTCTCTTTTTCCTGGATCATCATCCATCTTCTGTTCATGTTTCATAGGCATCACAAAGGTCATCTCCTGTGCCCTCTTCTTTTCTCTTTACCATGGTGATCTCCTCCATAGGTTTAGCTATCAGACATCCTCTCTGCACAAATGTATGTACTGTATTTTCTGGTGAATATGCAGTGTTCCAGAACTAGGTCAGTTCCTATACACCTTAGGGTCTTAGGGGTGGTGCCTTCAGGGTTTTGTGGGACCTCCTTCTCTACTGTCACAGGCTGAAGTCCTCACTAGCTATGTTCCCCCCACTGTTAGGTGTCAGTGACTAGTAACACAGTTACGTGTAGCCACTTAATATCAAATAGCTTTTACAAAGGGACATTTACTTCAGAGGCATGTAACAACAATAAAAAATACAAAGAATTCCCTCTAACAACTTGGGAGCTCTATCCTACCCTGGTCTCTGAGGAGAGTTAGGCTGAAACTTAGCTAGTTCATACACAGCATTGGTCCCAGCAAGCTGACATCCAAACAGGATGGACTGCCCCATAAACCCCTTATCTCAGTTACCACCACGGTAGGTCATGAAGGTCACTCCCAAAAGTCATTCCTTTCTTTTCTGAGCACCAATGCTGAACTGGCTGCAAAACCCTGATATCAAGATGCCAAAACACCAGTATACTGGGGTTCTGGGAAATTCAGGTGCTCAGTCTCCTACTCTTTTGAAACTCACAAGGTAAAAGTTCCCAATCTCTTCACCTGGAGAGACCAAAGACCAAGGCTCATTTCATGGGGTCACAAGGCTTCAGAGAAGAGTGGGCCCTCCATGGTATCTCCATTTTGAGTATTATCTCTCACTAGACACTATCAATGAAAGAGGCAAGCTACCAGGCTAACTGAGGCACTGGACTTTGAGTCAAGATGACCTCAGTTCAAATCCCACCTCAGACACTAACTAGCTGTATGACCTTGGGAAAGTCACCTAACTTGTCTTCCTCAGTTTCCTCAACTGTAAAATGGGGATAATAGTAGCACCTACCTCACAAGATTGTTATAAGGATCAAATGAGATAGTATAAAGTACTTAGCATAATGCCTGGCATATAATAGGCATTTAGTAAATATTTGTTTCCCTCCTTTCTTACTTCCTTAAAGGTGTCCTCAATTCTAGGTATGCAACCAATTGGAAAAAGCTTCTCCTAACTGGGTAGCGTAACTGGGATCATTTGCTGAATGTTTATACATGCTCCAATGTCTCTCCAAGGCACTTCCAATAAACACCATCACAGCTCTCCTGTAAGTAGGCTCCTTAGCCTCTTCCAAGTGGGAAATTTGCACCAGCCAAGCATATCAATGCCCTCTGTGCAAGTGTCAGTCTCCATTACACATGTATCCAACTCAAATCTTTCCCCTGAACCACCTCCTGGACCTTCTCACTTGAATCAGCACCTCCAACTCAACCTGTCCAAAAGTGAACTTATCTTCCCTATAGAATCTACTACTCCTTCAACCTTTTCTCTTTCTGTTGAAGGAATTGCCATCACCCCACTCCCTCAGGATTGATAAAAATATAAAATTCACTCATTCTTAATCAAGCAGCAAGCTTTACCTTTAGGAGGCAAGAAGAGGCTTCAGGAAATCCTGAGGTTCTAGTGTCACACATGTGGCCTTTGCGGATAAGCAAAGTCAATGTTAACAGCTGCATTTTTTATGATGTCTCTGCTCTTCGGTTATATTCTGTTTCTGGGTTTTCTCTACAAGCTGTTAATTGTGTTCATTGGTAGTCCGGTGTTTTACAAATGCAGAAGACGGGGAGATGGATTGTCCAGGTCAAACAAGTAATCTGATGTGATTGAAATATAGTTATTGAAGGGGAGTAATATGAAATAAGGCAGGAAAGCTAGAATGGAGGAAGATTGAGGAAGGTCTAAAAAGCCAAGCTGAAGAGTTTGTGTTTTATTCTAGAGACAATAGGGAAGCCACTTAGGTTTTGAGCAAGATTCCTATGAGACATCCATGTGGAGATGTCCAACAGGCATTTGGAAGTGTGAGTGGATCTGGAGATCAGGAGAAAAATAAGGGCTGGGGATCTAGATCGGGGAATCCTCTTCCTAGAGAAGATAAGTTGTACTGGGTAAGATCACGAAGGAAAGAATTAAGGAAAGAGAACAAAAGAAGGCTAGAAAGCAATCTTAAGGGACATCAGAGTAACTCCATACAGCTTATGTAAGCCCCAGGTATGCTACTAAGTTCAGTTTGGCACAAGTTTACACTTCCCTAGCTCATGTTTGGAGAACGCTTTTTGGTTTACAAATCATTTTGTAATGCTCATAGGAATCCTATGAAGTAGGTAGTATTGATATTAACCCAATTTTATGAAGGAGTAAATGTTTCTGAAGCTAAAAGAAGAAGTGATCTGGCCAAGGCCAAAGTCATCTAGTAAAGTTCCAAGAAAGATTTCAAATGCAGGTCTCCTGACGCCAAGCTTTTATTCTCATATCTAGTTCCCCTTTCCAGTTAAAGCTCTGCCCTACCCCTGCTCCTCCAATTACTGAGAAAGTAAGGTCTTTTCTTTGAAGGCAAAGGTCTTCTTCGAGTTTCAGGTCAAAACTGTATTCCTATAAATACCCAACCCTTATTTTGGCAGCACCCCTAGGATTCTGCCTATGGAACTCCCCTGATGTAGATTCCTCCTTCTCTAATCAGCCCTCCTAAGATGCTAATGCTCTAGTATCCTTGTCTACTCTCAAAACACCATTTTCTCTCTCACTCCCAAGTTGTTTCACAGTTCTGATCTCTCCATGACTGGGTGGTGCGAAGCTTCCTAAACACACTTCCAGGTTTCATTGTATCTTAAATATAAATAGCACTAACATTGACACATCTCAAGACCAGTTCACATTTCTATTACCCATCCCCCTGGCCAGACAGAGGTGACTCTCAAACCACATCCAATGCTGGGGAAGGGGAATTTTCCAAAGAAGAGCTTACATATTAAAGCTCAAATCTAGGAATTTGTGAAGGTTTCTTCTCCATATATTCATTGGGGGGGGGGGGTGCAGCTAGATGGCACAGTGGATAGAGCACCCACCCTGGAGTCAGGAGGACCTGAGTTCAAATCCGGCTTCAGACTATAACACTTACTACCTGTGTGACCCTGGGCAAGTCACTTAACACCATTGCCTAGCAACAAAAACATATATTCATTTGGGGAAATTTAGTCTAAAAGTTAAAAAAATGCTCTACATTTCCATTTTGTTATTCTATCTTCTTGTCCAGTAGAGAGATGGGCAATTTAGAAACTCTCTGTATATATTTACTTCAGTCATTCAAACATGCATATGCATATATGAGGGTTAAGAAAAGACAAAGTGGAAAAAGACTATCTTTAAACCACTCTTCCAATAAGTTTCTCTGGTGGTTTGGTTACCCAGAACTGTGACAGTGCAAGTCTTACATTTGAAACCACAGCCTCAGCAGCCTTACAAGACAGCACATCTGAAGGGAGCACTTAGGAGTCAGAGCCCTTAACTATACACCCAACAAAAAGAACATCATCTTTATCTGTAGGACCTATCGCATTTTTGTATCCCAAGTCCTGGAACATTAAGTCCTTCGTAAGTGCTTGCTTGACTGAATCTGGTGATTAATATGGTCAATTAAAGGCATTGTGTTGGCCATGTCATTGGATTGAGAAAGATGGTAAGTTTAAAAGACCTTAATTTTCAATAAATGTCATTAAAAAGAGGAAGCAAACATTGTTGGGCAGTAGAGAAATGACTTCGAAAAGAAAAAGAAGGGAGGAGAAAAGAATGGAGAGGAGACATATTGTAAGGGGCTTTGAATGCAAGAAGAGGGATTTGTATTTGATCCTAAATATAATAGGGAGGCACTGACCCTTCTTGAGGAGGGGAATGACATGGTTAGATGTCAGGAGACATCTAGATTGGGGAATCATCTTCCTAGAGAAGATAAGTTGTATCAGATAAGATCACAAAGGAAAGAATTAAGAGAACAAAAGAGGGCTAGGAAGCAGCCTTGAGGGACTTCAGAGTGACTACATACAGCTTGACAGACTGATGAGGGGAGCAATTAGAAATAGGGAGACCAATGAGTAGGCTGTTGCAACAGTCTAGGCAAAAGGTGATGAAAGCCTGAGCTGGAATGGCGACAGCCACTCTATTACTAGAGACAGAATCAACACAACATGGCATCTGACTAGATAGGGTGGGGTGGGAGGGAGAGGACAGAGTCAGTTGATTCCAAACCTGAGTAACTCCTGCTCCAGCGGAGCCTCCCCAGTTCCTCCTCACCCTCACTCAGTCCCATACTTCGGAGACCAATTCCTCACAAAGGAGATGTCCAAAATTCAGAGGTATCAAGCTGCAGTTCCACTTTTTGTCTGCATGTCTGAGTCCAGGAGATCTTAGTGGCCAAGAAACGATCTTATAAACAAGATTTGTGCTTTTCTTGTAATTTATGAATGCAGCAAGCAGCAGACAACCAATGGTTAATGAGGCATATTGTGAAGTGAAGACATTGTGACCTACCCTTGAAAGCAGGAAATAACAGTCATTTAGGGATCTTTATAAATGAATGTGGTTATCCGTGGTTAATCTGAAGTGTGAACAACAGGCCTGAAACCTAGTTACCTGAAGTAGATTAACTATGAAATGGAACCGACTTTTTATACATCCACCCTATGTTTCATCATTCGGCTCTCCTAGCTATGCTTGTTCCAAATCTCCCCTGTTCAAGCCAACTTTATGCAAGAGTTTTTCACCGCCACCCCCAAGCCTGACGGAAGATCAGCATAATATGTGTGCATTATATGAGTGTAGCAACCACTTTCTCGTTAAATAAAAAGAGCTTTTCATAGCAGGAGGTGTTGGGAGAGGTCATTGTAAACAAGGAACCGCCTATGGAGGAATTTGAGGCTTCTTTTATATTTAGCCTTTGGGTTTCAAGTAATTGAAAACCTAACACTCAAGAGCTTGCAACATAGTCTAAAACTAAGCTAAGAGAACCATACCCTGGTCAGGTACATTCATACAGTTAGCCTCTTAGCGCCTCTGAGCATCCACCTCCATGACCCCTTTGCTCAAAGACACGAAAAGAACATTCAGAGATAGTTCACACCCACTACAAGGGGCAAGTCTTCTCCTCCAAGACCTGATCCTACTCCAAGTCTTTCTGACTGGTGGCTCCCAGGGTTAAGCCTGGTACTTGTGCATAGTAAGTATTTAAGCAATTGTATTGAATTAAGTGAAAAATAGAACACTGCCTACCAGCTACATGCTAGCATTTGGGGCAGGGGTGGGGAACCTGCAGCCTCGAGGCCACATGTGGCCCTCTAGGTCCTCAAGTTTGGCCCTTCAAGTGTGGATTCAAAGGGCTGCCACACGTGGTCTGAAGGCTGCTGGTTCCCCACCCCTGCTTTGGGGCCTTTATTTCTACAAGAAGCCAAGCATGCAAAACTGATTCCACTTTGATCTTATAGTGTCCACAAATTCCAGGCTTTCATCCAGAGGAATAGTTGTAAATTAGATCTCTTCTCTCCTTCTTGTCACTTTGGGAAAATGGAGAAGTTCCACTGTAAAAGCAGTGATCAATGATACCCCATGATCACCAGCCTGCTAGCCCTTATTTGGAAAGGCCAGCATCTCTTTTGGAAGCAGCTAGGTGGCTCAGTGGATAGAGAACTGGGCTTGGAGTCAGGAAGATCTGAGTTCAAATTCAGCCTCATATACTCACTAGCTATATGACCCTGGGCAAGTCACTTAATCTCTGTTTGCCTTAATCCACTGGAGAAGGAAATAGCAAACCACTCCAATATCTTTGCCAAGAAAACCCTATGATCAGCATGGTCCACAGGATTATGAAAAACAAGACACGATAAAACAACGACCACAAAAAGCATCTTTTTCGTGCATCCCATTCTGCATTTAGGTGGCAGAGTGGATAGAATCCTGCGCTTAGAATCAGGAAAGTCTGAGGTCAAATCTAACTTCAGCTACTAAATAGCTGTGTGATCCTGGGCAAGTCCCTAAACTCCTGTTTGTTTTAGTGTTCTCATCTATAAAATGGGGATAATGTTATCTACCTCCCAGGGTTGTTGTGAGATCAAGTGAGATAATTATAATTGCTTAGCACAGTCCCTGGCACATAGTAAGTGCTATATAAATGTTAGCTATTATTATTATTATTCCAAGTATAGCCCTCACCTCCCTGACTTTTGTACAAATGCGACCATGTTAGCATCTCCAATCACTGAGAATTGGTTGCTGTTCAGTAATTTCAGTCATGTCTGACTCTTCATGACCCCATTTGGGGTTTTCTTGGTAAAGATACTGGAGCAGCTTAGCATTTCTTTCTCCAGTTCATTTTATATGGCTGGTAGTATGGGAGGCGAGGAGTGAGCTTAGGATATATATCAGTTGATGATTTTTTCTTTTTAACCTTCTTTTGGATTCCAAGTGTCCCATACCACAGAGATAGCTGAAGTTGCTTTATCTTTGGTACATAATAAATCTGAGAGGTCATGGGGATCAGAGAAAATGTCTAGTCCTCCGTCTCGTTGGTCACATGGCCTGGAAGCTCCATTCTACTTTTAAGATCATCAGTACACTACTCCTAAGCCTTCTGACTAATTAGATTCCTTCTATGCCTCCCAATGATAATAGAGTGTTAGGGGACACATGTATCATGTTATCATATTAGAATGCATATAGTTTTTCCTTCTTTGGTCACTTATTATTCATTTATGTTTACCTTTTTATATTTCTCTTGACACCTATGTTTATACTTCAAAGATTTTACATAGCTCTGGTCTTTTCTTCAAAAATTTCTGCCAAGTCCTCTATTTCATTAAAAATCTATTTTACCCCTCTAGGATTATACTCAAGTTTATTGCTCCTGGGTCAAAGTCACACAATTACTACTTATTTTTTAATTTATTCTTAGATCAGTACACAGTCTAGGGCCCAGGACCACTTCTTGCACCAGATGCTACCCCTGGACACAGACCTACTCCTTAGTCTTGCCCTACAGGACCAGGTAATAAGCAGCAGAGCTGCCAATGGGCACCTGTTCTAGTACCCTGCATGAGGTCAAAGTGCCCAGGTCTGGGACCTTGTTTGTTCCAGTCCCTGGGCACTGCAGTGCTTTTTGGGGCTCATTCTTGGCCTTTGTCCCCAGTGACTCCAAATCTCTCTGTGTGTCTTTCTATGCCAACTTGGGCTACGAAAATCACTCATTGTCTATTTTTTTCTTGGATTTCCCCATTAGGATTCAATCTGGCACATTTTATAGATATATTTGGATGAGTTTTGTGTGTGTTGAAGGGAGCTCACAGTACTTCTTCTTGCTCCTTTTACCATTTGGGTTCCAGTGCTAAGACAGAGGTTTTTGACTTGGGGTCTATAAACCCCTCAATGAGTCTGTGGACAGATTTGGGGAAGAAGTTAGTAAAATAAGATGGTAAAATCAGATCTTTGTTTTCACTTACCTTCGTTTTCCTTTGTAGTACTTTGTACTTTATTCTATGCATTTAACAACATTATTCTGAAAAATGGGTCCATAGGCTTCACTAGACTGCCAAAGGGGTCCATGGCACAAAAATGTTAAAATCCTCTATTCTAAGAATACAAGTTGCCAAAAAAGATGTTGATTTGCATTGGTGGAGGAAGCTTCCCCATTGAAAATTCCCTATATCAATTAAATCAGAGACCCAAAAGGAAAGAACAAAAACAAAAACAAAAAACTTTCAAGGATCATCCAGTGAGTAGTCAAGAATATGTAATCAGAGGTGGTAGAGGCAGTGATTTGCACCAAATAACAGACCTTTAAGTACCAAAGTGAATGATCCTTCTAACAAACCCATCCTAAATTCCCATTATTCATTGTCACAGATGTAATTTTCTTTACCCTTGTCCCAGTGTCTTAGTGATGAATACAGTTTTGAACCTGTTGAAATAAGCACTGAGTTACAGGAGACTATGATCCCCTCTAACTCTGGAGGAAGAAGGGACCCATCTCATTGAATATTTTCTGATTTACACAAAAAAGACCAATACAACCCCCAGTTCCATTCTCTATTATATCACAATGAATGATTAGGGCTAGTTAGTTCTCTGTCGATTTCAATTTCTTGTTTTTTTTAAAAATAAGGTTATTTACAAGTGCTTTAAGAAATTACTATCTGCTTGCTCAATATTTGATCATTTGCCCACTTTTATGTGTTAAAAAATATTCATTGAGTTGTGTGCGAGGCTCTACTCTTGCTTACAATTTAGGAGGTAGTGTAACAAGAACAAAATCAACCAAAGTTACAAGACAGCCTGTGATGGGCACATTTGTTTGGGGTTAGGAGCATTAATAACGTCAGAGACATCTCTAGATGGACTCGGGCATCCTGAGTCTGTGTCCAGTGCCCTAGCTAAAGAAAGTTTTAAAGAGGTCCAATCATGACTCCAGGCCTCTGTGTCTTCGTAATTCTAATGAGCGGGTTAAACTAGATGATTTACCCCTGAACTGGGCAGATCTTTTTCTAGTAGCCCCTAAATTGTATATTTCTACAAATTAGGCAGTGTATTCAAAGTCCTTTGCAAAGTGCAATATAAATATGGGCTGTTATTTCCTGCACTGTTGTCTGGAAATGGATCTGGGGTTCCAGCTGAAGTACATTTGGTCCTTAAATGAAGTCTACATTTGTACATCATTTTACAGTTTACAAAGCACTTTCTTTCCTTCCAATCATCATCAGATACAGGTAGTGCAAGTATTAAGTATTATCCTTCAATTTACAAATGAGCAACAATTTAGCATTGGAAGGAATGGTGGCAACTGGTATGGACCATTTCTGCCACTCATCCTCTTCTCCACTCTAAACCAGCCCTGATCCCTGCCACTCAGCTATGAGATGGGTCCCTAGGTCAGCCATCAGAAGAATACTTCAGAAGACAGTGGAGGGATATGAAGGCCATAGGATCCATAAGGTGGGGGCTGGCAACATGGAGCAGAAGAGAGAGTAGGGGTGGGCCTGTTGCGTCCTTGGTTCTTAGGAGGAAGAAGGAACATCACTTTCTCTAATGCCACTAAATTATTTCCTGGGATCACAGGTTGCCAAATGTTAGTTTTGGATACAGTCTGAATTGCCTTTTCAGAAGCTGACTCTTCAACTCATTTCTTTTTCTTCTTTACTGTTATATTTAGGCCTTTCTTCCATTTAAACATATAATTTTTTTTTCGATTAACAAAAATCTATTTTCTCTCTTTCTCCCCTTACTCCCTTCAGAAAAATAAAAATAAAAACAAAATCACTTAAAAATATGCATAGCCAATCAAAAAGAATTCCTTTTTTGACCTTATCCTATATATATAATATAATATTATATATATATGTATATGTATCTTCACCCTGGGTCTAATACTTTTCCTTCAGGAGGCTGGTGGAAAGCTTCATCATTGGTCCTTTGGAATCATGGTTGATCATTGCATTGATCAGAGTTCTTAAGTCTTTCAGGGTTGTTGGTCTTTACAATGTTATTTTTATTGCACAAATATTTCTCTTGGCTCTGATCACTTCACTCTGCATCAGTTGATATGTCTTCCCAAGGATTTTCTGAAACTATCTCCATTATTTCTTATAGTACAATATTATTCATTACATTCATGCGCCATAATTAGTTCAGTCATATCCCCAAATGATGGGCATTCCTTTAGGTTACAGTTTTTTGGCCCATGCCAGGATACCCTTCTCCTTGCTCCTACCTCTTGGGATCTCCATCTCCCTTGGAGATTTGGCTAGTGTCACCATTAGTATGGGCAACGTTTCCTGATCTCTCCAGTTGTTAGTGCCTTTCCCTCCACCTCAAATTTATTTTGCAATTTCTCTATATGTATTTTGTATTTCCTTCCTTGTGTGCATGTAATTTCCACCCAGTAGAAGATAAGTTTCTTGAGGGCAGAGGCCATTTCATTTATGTCTTTGTATCCCCAGCACCGAGAAGAGAACCCTGTCCATACTAGACACTCGATACGTTTAATGGAATCGGTCCCTCACCCTCAAAATCCTTTAATGGTGCCTGGAATCTACCTTTAGAAATTAATTTCCTTGATCCTTGAAGCTATTTAAGATTTTAATAGTCACCATTAAAAATGTAATTACAGTAATTTTTTTTTTTTTACACAGTGCCTGGTACATAATAAGTATTTAACAAATGTCCATTGATTTTATTTTTTTAAGATGGCTTTAAAGTTTCCTTTTTTTTTTTTTTCTTTAGGCAATCGGGATTAAGTGACTTGCCCAGGATCACACAGCTAGTAAGTGTCAAGTGTTTGGACTGAGGCCAGATTTGAACTCAGGTCCTCCTGACTTCAGAGCCAGTGCTTTATCCTCTGCGCCACCTAGCTGCCCCTAAGATTTCCAAAGGGCTTTACAGATGTTATCTCACTTGATCCTTACAACTACTCTTTGAGAAAGGTCCCATTATGATCCATTATACAGTTGAAGAAATGAGGCTCTGAGAGTTTAAGTGACTTCCCCACACTCACAGAGCTATTAAATAACTGAGGCAAGATTCAAATCTAGTTCTTCCTGACTCTGAATGCTGTGTTGCTTAGGGAAACACATTAAATCATTTGCAACTAAAACCCTAATGAGAATCAACTGCTATCTTTCTGAGAGCCAGGCCTTAGGGGAGTCCAACAAAAGACACATACCCAAGGAAATAGAAATATCAAGGTGGGGAAAAAAGACACTTCCAGGTACGAGGGGCTATGGTTAAGAGTGCCAAAGACAAAGTTTGCCACAATAAATTTTGCCTAAGATTGACCTTATTCTTGTGACCTATCCCTTGTATGTATATACGTATATATATATGTATGTATATATATGACACAACCATGACAGAAGTTCCATTTTGTTGAAAAGAGGAAAGTGATATGTTCCCCTTTTTTAAAGCCCAGAAGAAGGTTTTTGGAGGGATCAGAGTGGGAAAGTCAATGCCAGCTGTTTTGCATACTCTGAAGAATTAATAGTCGTTGGCCAGAAGGGAGGGCAGGCAAGAGTTAACACCATTTGTCTTCACTACTTAACAGTTGTTCAAAGCTCCCCTATTCTGGGTGCCTTAACAGTGCTTCACTGTAATTCTCAGAGAGGTCAAAACTCACCTTTGAAAACCACTAAACTAAATCATTCTAGATAGGTGAGATCTACTCTATTTTAAAACAAACAAACAAAAACTTTCTGTAAAAGAGATTCTGTAATACGCCTTGGAAAACCATTCCAGTATTTACCAAGCCTCAAGAAGAAACATAAATCTATACAGTATCAATTTAACATATCATCTTATGTCTCAGACCCTCCTGCAAGTCAATTGACCAAGAAGTCATAGATGTAAAGTGAAAAGAGCTATTTTCCCTAAAGGGAAATTTCTGCTATTAATGGACAAGATTCCTATGATTTCCTTTGTATTTTCCAAAATTCACATTCCTTTCTCAGAAATGCTTTGGACACCTTTTATGGTTTGTGTGACCCTATCATTAAAGATCAGAGTTTTCCACCTTAGCTGCTCATGCATGCTTAGCACTTGACTTGAAGCACCCTCCCAGCAATTAGGCAGACAGATTTTTCTTCAGATAAGACTAATATCTTTTAGAGATGACACCTAAATGATTCCCAGTTCTAGTTTTCACAGCTAGGTGGAAGAATGGATAGATTGCTGGGCCTGGAATCAGGAAGACCGGAGTTCAAATCCAGCCTCAGACACTTACTAGCAGTGGGACTCCGGACAAATCACTTAACCTCTGTTTGCCTCAGTTTCCTGAACTGTAAAATGGGGGTAGTAACAGTACTTATCTTGCAGGATTTTCATTAGTATCAAATGAGATATTAGTGCACAGTGCCTGGCACTGAATACATAATAGGTACTATATAAATGTTTACTCCTTTCCTGTTCTCACAATTGTAATGACCTTTCTTGGCTCCAGAAAAGAGATGAAGCAATAGTTTCCTCTTTTCAGTGGAGAGGTAGCAAACTAAGGACAGAGAATATTGCATACCCTATCAGAAATATCCATGATGCTATTCGGTTCGACGTAAGGGTTTTTCTTTGTTACAAGGGAGAGTGTGTGTAGTGGTGATAACTGGGGGGAAAGTATACTTGGAATGTCTATTAAGTTAAAACAAAAAGCATCAAGAAAGCTTATTTTTATAGCATTTTAAGGAAACTCTTTACTTCTGTCACGTCCTCCCCTTCTCTTCTTTCCCTCCCTCCCCACTGAGGACTTGCCCGCTGCAATTGCCTCACTAGCTATACCTCCGCTTTCTTCCACACACAGTCAAAATTGCTGACCTCTGCCTACTGTAAAATGATTCTCCAACAGCACAAACAGCCAAGGACATTAAATACTATATATCTCTTCCAAGATTTTAACCTTTTATTTCCAAACCAATTTTCCCATCTGAAAAGCAGAACTGAAGATGTTTACCCAGCTCTTGGGGCTGCTGTGTAAATTCGCTACCAGGGAGCCTGAGGAACAATGTTTTGTAAAGCACTTCAAGAGGATAATTACAATGATAGGCACATTTAGCAAGCTCAGAGAATGCTGTTTAATTTCTTTGGGTTACACAGCTGATCACTGCACATAAAAACCAAGGTTTCACATGAATGGATAAGCCAGTTAGAGAATCTTCTGGCAGTCAGTTCTGTAAGATATTACATTCAGTAATTAATTTTATAATAACCAGTACACACAATTAAAAAGTATTCTATTTGCATAAAAATCACTGTTTAAATGACAAATCAATTCTTGCACACAAATGATTACATACTTGTTTAAAAACTGAATATCATAATTAAAATTTGAGTAATTTGCTGTTTTTCATATTCTTACACGAGCGCAGGAACTAGTATTCTGCTTCTATAAGGTTAAGTATTTCTAAAAAATCAATAAAATAAAAATCTCTATACATAACTAATAGTAAATATATGACAACTGTAATATTTTAAGAAAAGTTCTTTTCATAGAAATGCTCATTCAATCCCTTTTCCTTCCCATGAGCAGATGACATTAGTTCACTTTTCTTTTGGGAGAGTGGTGGCTAAGGTGTTAGACTGGGACAGACCTATGACTTAATTGATCCATGTGTAGTCTAGGGGCATAGAGAAGTTAAACAATTTGCCCAAACCAGTAGTATGAGAGGGAGTACTTAGGATTTCATGGCCCTAAATGAGATTTTATGAGTCTCTCTGCTTCGACTTTGAAAATGCTTTTGATCAACCACTCATTTTAGAGATAAGGAAACTAAGATTTGAACCTAGGTCTCTCTCAAATCCCAGACTATCCCACATTGCTTTTTTTTCCCTTCCTGAAGCAAAGGTGGATGTTGAAGCTTAAAAGAGACATTTAGATAAAGTTCTTGCCTGGCTAATAGATTAAATAAACACCATCCTAAAATTTCAGAAGTACTATATTAACAGGATTCCTGTGGCTAATTCTCTAATTATGAAAGCAGCACACATTTGCCCAAATGGAATTTAATTCCCAATCTCAATGTTCTCAAATTTTCAAAAGGTGAATTAACAGTAAATGTCAACAGGACAGAGTAGGTAGATTGAAGAACTACTGAAGAAGTCTAGATAGAACATTTTAAAAAGTCAACAAGCATTAAGCACTTACGATGTGCCAAACACTGTAAATTTTTTTTTAAAGTTCTTGTCTTTAGGGAGCTTAGATTCTAATGTGGGAGAGTGCCTATATAAATCAGCAAATACAAGTCAAATACAGAGTAGATGGAAAGTAGCCTTAGAGGAGAAAGTATTGTGAGCTAAGGGAATTAGGCGAGGGAATGTTGGGGGAGGCGGCATTTGAGCTGAATCGTAAAGAAAGCCAAGGACTGGCAGTGAGGAAAAGAGAGCATTTCAATGAAAACGCACAGAGAGAGAAGGCATAAAGGAGTGTGTGAGGAACAGAAAGTTGAGGTGTAGATGCACCATAGAGCAGATGAAGACGAATAATGTGTTAAAAGATTAGAAAGATGGGAAAGGACCAGGTTCTGAAGAGCTCTAATCACAAACAGAAGAGTTTATATTTGACTTTAGAGGGAATAGGGAGCCATTGTGGTTATTAAGGGAAGTTAGGTGTACTGGGCCTTCAGTCAGAAAGACTCATCTTTGTAAGTTCAAATCTGGCCTCAGACACTTAGTAGCTATGTGACCCTGGGCAAGTCACTTAACCCTGTTTGCCTCAGTTTCCTCATCTATAAAATGAGCTGGAGAAGGAAATGACAAACCACTCCAGTATCTTTGCCAAAAAACCCCAAAATAACCCAAACCCAAATGCGGTTGTGAAGAGTCAGACATGACTGAAAAAGGACTGAACAACAACAGCAAGAAGGAGACAAGAAAGATGAGGATAAAGAATAGGGCATTGATTTGGCAATTAAGAGATCATAAGAATATTTATAGCAGCTCCTTTTGTGGGGGCAAAGAATTGGAAATTGAGGAGATGACCATCAATTGGGGAACAGCCGAACAAGTTGTGTTATATGAATGTAATGGAATACAACTATGCTATAAGAAATGAAGAGCAGGTGAACTTCACAAAAACATGGAAAGACTTACATGAACTGATACTGAATGAAGTGGGCAGAACCAGGAGTACATGGTACACAGTTACAGGAATACTGTGCGATTATCAACTTTGATAGGCTTAACTTTTCTCAGTAATACAATGATCTAAGACAGGGGTAGGGAACCTGCCACCTCAGGGTCAACGTGGCCCTCTAGGTCCTCAAGTGTGGCCCTTTGACTGAATCCAAACTTCACAGAACAAATCCCCTTAATAAAAGGATTTGTTCTATAAAAATTGGAATCAGTCAAAAGGCCTCACCCAAGGACCTAGCAGGCCACATGTGGCCTTGAGACAGCAGGTTCCCTATCCCTGATCTAAGACAATTCCAAAAGACTTATGATGGAAAACGCTATCTACATCCAGAGAAAGAATTATGGAATCTGAATGCAGATTGAAACATACTATTTTCTCCTTTTTTTTGTTGTTGTTTTTTTCTCATGGTTTTTTCCTTTTGTTCTAATTCTTCTTTCACAACTTGGTAATGTGGAAATATGTTTAAAAAGATTGTACATATATAGCCTATTGCTATATAGTAGAGTGCTCGCTCTCTTGGCGAAGGGGAGAGGGGAAAGGAGGGAGAAAAAAAATTGGAACTCAAAATCTTATAAAAATGAATGCTGAAAACTATCTTTACACATAATTGGAAAAAATAAAATACTATTAGGTGAGAAAAAGAGATCATGGGAGAGAATAGTTTCAGTTGAATGATAAAGTCTGAACGCAGATTACAGAGGATTTTAAAGACAGGAAGAAGGGAAGAAATGGAGGCACTGGCTGTAGATGATTGTAGATATCTTTCTAAAGTACTTTATCAACAACAACCCAAAAATTCAATATGTGCCTATTATATGGTAAGTAAAGCATTTTGCTAGACATTGGGGAGATATAAAGATAAATGAGAATGGATTCCTGCCCTCAAAGTAGTTTACTTGAACTCTAACAGGGAGAATGAAAGATATACAGGAATAATATAAATTACGACATGACAGTATGAGAGTTTAGGAAGGGAGAGATAACTTCCAGCTACAGGAAAGCCTTCATGCAGGAGATGGCATTTAGGCTAGGTCTTGAAGGCTGGGTAGAATTTAGTAGACAGAGCTTGTAGGAGCCAAATAGAGTACAGTCAACCTGTAGGGAATGAAGCTAGAGAAGGCAAGGAAACAGGAAAAATCAGGACATGCTCAGGGAATGGTAATTCAGTTATTTAACAAACATTTATTAAATTCTTTTTCTGTGCTAGGCCCTGTGCTAAGTGTTAGTGATGCAAAAATTACAAAAAATAGTCCTAGCCCTCAAAGAACCCACATTCTAATGGGAGACAACATGCAAATAATAAGTAGTTACATACAACATATATAGAATAGATGGAAAATCATCTCAGAGGGGATCATAATAGCAGCTGGGGCATGGGGAGACAAGGAAAGGCCTCCTGCAAAGGGAGATAGGAGGTGTGCCTTGAATGAGGTCAAGGAAATCAAGAGACAACGTTAAGAAGGTAGAGCATTCAGCGTAAGGGAGATAGCCAGTGCCAAGGCAAAGAGACTGGAGACAGCGTGCCGTGTGTGGAACAGCAAGAAGACCAGGAGAGCTAGATGCTAGGTACAGAGAGGAATAAAGCGTAAGGAGACTGGACAGGTAGCAAAGGACACTGTTATGAAGAGGAAAGGGGGAATAAATATACAGAGAGCATCTACTATGGGTCGGTATTGTATTAAACACTTTACAGATATTATCTCGTTGGATCTTCACAACAACACTGTGAAGTGGGTGCTGTTATTATCCCCACTTTAAAGTTGAGGAAACTGAGGGAAACAAGGTTAAGTGATTTGCCTAGAGTCCCAGCAGCACCAGAAGCAGAAAGAGAAGGAGCACCAGCACCAATCAGAGTCCAATAACATGCTAACACTTTACCTGAAAGACAGCAAAAGGCCACCAGCACCAGCAACCATAGCAGCAGCACCAGCACCAGCAGCACCAGGAGCACAAGCAGCAATCACAGTCCAACAACATGCGAACACTTTACCTGAAAGACAGCAAAAGGCCACTAGCACCTGCAGCACAAGCAGCAGCAGGAGGAGCAGGAGCAGCGCCTGCATCTGCACCACAACCAGCACAGGCAAGACCAGTACCAGCAACACCACAGCACCACCATCAGCAGCAGGAGCAGGAAGAAAAGCAGCCAAAGCTACGGCAGCAGCAGCAACAACACCACTTGTACCAGCACCACCACCACCACCACCAGCAGCAGCAGCGGCAGCTTCAAAATTAGCACACATCCACTACATGCCAATTACACGCAGATATCATGGTGTCAAAATCAACCACACTCTAATTACACGGCAATTACTTACCAATCACTCGCTAACGGTATAACGTGAAAGCCAGCAACAACATACTAATTGCAACCCGAAAACATGCTGATCCTTTCCTGTAAAAACCAGGAGCACCAGCACTGACATCTGCAGCAGCAGAAACCAGTACCACCGCAGGCAGCAGGAGCGGCGCACCGCACCGCCGCCAGTACAACCAGCAGGAGGAGGAGTAAAAGCACTAGCACCAGCACCACCAGCAGCAGCTCCTGGACCAGCAGCACCACCTTCAAAGCGAGCAGCACACCAATGACACGCCAATCACACGCAGATGTCACTTTGTCAAAGTCAACTACACTCTTAACATTTAATTCGAAAGCCAGCAAGAACACCCTAATTACATCCCAACAATACACTGATACTTGACTGTGAAAACCACCAACACCACAAGCAGCAGAACCACCAACACCACAAGCAGCTCCTGCACCAACAACTTCACCTTCAGAGTTAGCAACACACCCACTGCATGCCAACATTCCTGTTGCACACATATATTACTTTGTCAAAGTCGGCCACACTCTAATTACATGCCAATGACACACCAATCACAAACCAATTACGTGCCAACATGCCAATAATACAAGATATAACTGCCAAAACAACTATATTCTAATTACACATCAACTTTCATACAAAACTCACACTAACCTGAAAGGCAGCAAAACAGGCTGATTACGCATGCTAAAACACACTCATATTTTACCGTGAAAGCCAGCAGCAGCAGCAGCACCACCAGCAAAAACAGCAGCAGGTGCAGCCCCGGCAGTAACAATTTGTGGTGGAGGTTCTGATGGTGGTGATGCTGCTGCTGCTTGTGGTGCTGGTGCTGCTATTTCTGGTGGTGGTGGTGGTGGTGGCGCTGGCGGTAATGGTGGAGGTGCTGGTACAAGTGTTGCTGCTGTTCTTGCTGCTTTTCCTAAGGCTCTGGCTGTATTTGCTGCTGCTGCTGCTACTGCTGGTGCTCCTGGTGCTGATGTTGCTGCTGACCTTGCTGCTTCTGCTGTTCCTGGGGCTGCTGCATTGGTGGCGGTGTTAATGCTGGAGCTGCTGGAGCTGCTGGAGCTGCTGGAGCTGCTAGAGCTGGAGCTGGCAGTGGAGTCCCTTTGAA
>NW_020949997.1:8313302-8376489 GCF_900497805.2 Vombatus ursinus
TGGTGCTGGAGCTCCTGCTGGATTTGGTGGTGCTACAGGTGCTGCTGCTGCTGGTGGAGTTGGTGCTGGTAGTGGAGTTCCTGGTCTTGCCACTTGTGGTGGTGCCCGGTGGCTTTCACCACCAGTGTGCACACAAAACAAATCCTTCTTTTTTTGGACTCATAGGGCCACCCTGGAGGACCTAGAGGACCACATATAGCCTTGAGGCCGCAGGTTCCCTACCACTGATATAAACTGTATTATCTTTATTTCACAGGTAAGGAAACTAAAGTTCATAGAGATTTATTTAGTAATTTGGCTAGGATCACATAGCTAATGTCAGAGCTGGAATTCAAGCCTGATTCCCAAATCCAAAGCCAGTGGTTCATGTTTCTTTATCACACTGACTCCCTAGCCTGTCCGACACCACATAGGCTCTGCCTCTCCGGAACAATGCCGTTTCCATAATCTCAAAGATGGCCCGTAGTAGCGATGGTTTGCTGATGTGGTTACAATGAAATTGATTTTGAAAAATTCCGTCCAACACGTTCCTTTATCTGCTGTTTTTGTCATTTATCATTTCTAGAACAACTGCACTTGAGGTCAGTAAAACTGTTGAAATGTACATGTTTTACACTGGCATTTTAGTCAATGCAAGCATCCTTACATCATTTACTCTAAACTCGAAATGATTCTGTTTTCTGTGTCCCTGTTCTTCTGTTTTTTAGAATTTTATGTTTTGTTTATACCTTTAATCATATAAAGACTTCCCCTAGTAGAGTGGGCAGACAAGAACAATTTGTTCCAATGGCCATGAAAGTGGCTAAAGTAGGTGCTGTGGATCACTTCCAGTTGGTCAGACATTGAAGATGACAAGGTCATCCCTTGCATCCCAAGCCATTGCCAGTGCTTCTGACTTTTGAAAGGGAGGCTGATGACTTTGTGCAACTCTGCCTCATTTAAATCCATTTCACACGTGAATCAAAATGTCACCTGATGATGTCATTGGTCTTCTTTGAAAATAAAGGATGAACAAACAAGAACGACAAGACCTGGAGGCAGGAAGAGCTGAATTCAAATCTAGCCGCTGACATTTAATAGCTGTGTTATCCAGGGTAAGTCATTTAACCTCATTTTGCATCCGCTTCCTCAACTGTAAAATGGGAATAATAATAGCACCGGTGACAATCAAATGAGACAGTATTTGTAAAGTGCTTAGCACAGTGCCTAGCATGTAGGTGACACCATATAAATGCTTATTCTCTTTCCCTTCCCTTGTCTCTGTGGGAAAGTAGAAAGGTATGTGTTGCTTCTGAAACAGGTTTTGAATCTAGCTAGAGGAACAGCTAGCAAAACTGTGTAGAGGCATGATATACCACAAGTGATGAGAGTATGACAATTCAATAATTTATCTAGTTTCTATGAAGTTCTAGCAAACTCCAGACTATGCAAAACAGTAACCAAGAAAAGGCAAAATGGCACCAATTTGTTCTTGGGTATCACTGTCACTAGATCTTACTCTAAATGGTATTTTCTCGTAAATGTTGTGATTTCATATTACCTACTTAAATGTAGGTGATATTTAACTATTATTTTAATAAAGAGTGAGCAGTTAGGTGGCACAGTGCATAGAGTGCTAGGCCTGGAGTCAGGAAGACTCCTCTTCCTGAGTTCAAATCAGGCCTCAGACACTTAGTAGCTGTGTGATCCTGGGCAACTCACTTCACCCTGTTTGCCTCAGTTTCCTCATCTGTAAAATGAGTTGGAGAAGGAGACAGCAAATCACTCTAGTATCTCTGCCAAGAAAACACCCAAATGGGGTCACAGAGAGTGGGACATGACTGAAAAACAACTTAACAAAACAAATTAACAAAAAGTATATTTTCATGGAATAAAAGCATATACTAGGAAAACTGGAAAGCAATTTGGCAGAAACTGGGCATAGAACATCATCTCACACCATATACAAAATAAGGTAAAAATAGGTACATGAGTTAGACCTTATGCAAATTAGGGAGCATAGAATAGTTTACCTGTCAGATCTATGGATAAAAGAAGAATTTATGACTAAACAAGAGGTAGAGAGCATGACAGGATGCGGAATGGGTGATTTTGGTTACATTAAATTAAAAAGGTTTTATAAAAACAAAAGTCATCCTGACTCCAGGCCTGGTACTCTACTCATTGCACCACCTAGCTGCCCTTACTTCGCATTATCCCTGTTCAAACACTAAACATCCTGACCAAACCTGACTATGGTTCTTCAAATTTAATACTCTATTCTCCTGCCTCAGTGTATTGGCAAAAGCTGTCCTCCATACTTGGAATAGACTCTCTTCTCATCTCCATCTTTTACAATCCTTATCATCCTTCAAGGCTCAGTTCAGATGCCACTCTTCCATGAAGCCTTCTCTAATTTACCATAGCTGCTTCCCTCAGATTCCCTTGCATTGTACTTATCTATGAATATGCTGTATATCCCATTATTTTTATAGAATTTAAGCTCCTTCAGGGCAGAAAAGGTTTCATTTGTTTTTGTATCCCCATTGCCTGAACATTGAACACCATAAAGATGCCTAATGTCTGCTAAATTTAAATGTACACTTCTTTAATTAAAAAAAGGGGAGATGCTATATATCAGATTTTTTTTTTTAATTTTCTGGGTTTGGAGGAAATGTTGTGAAATCAAGCAATGGCCAAATGTTATGACACTAAAAAGGTTGGGAAATCATTGATTTAGACACGAAAGAGACTAGTCCATGACTCTGCCTTGTCACAGCTCTCCCTCCACATCTATTATACCAGGCTTTGGTCCTACTCTCTAATTCATAAAGTACAATGTGGGCAGCAGAGGCAAAGGGCAGATAAGTATGTTTATTTCTGCCTTTTCTACAAATACTGCCAAAACCTAAACATGGGTAAATCTCCACAGGTCATCTAGTCCAAACAAATGTTCATGGATAAGACTCATCTAAATCACCTAAGAAACATGGTCATTTATGTATTTCTACATCAACCCTGAAGACTCTTATTTCACAATCTCCCTCTGAAACCTATTAAGATCATACAAAAGATTAAACAGTTCTTCCTTAAAATCTAATCTAAATCTTTCTCCGGTTTAAATCTGTTTCATTTCATTCTATCTTCCCCAGAGTCGAACAGTTATTTCAGCACCTTTTGCTAACTTGAACGTGGATGTTAGGCTTTTCTTCAGAGAGTCATGTAATCCAATCCGATAAGTATTTATTAAATGCCTGCTATGTTCCAGGCACTGTATTAAGGGCTGGGGATACAATGAATAAAGAGTTCCTGCCCTCAAGGAGTTTACAATCTAACTATGGAGAAGGAGAGATGATACACAAAGGGAAGAAGGAAAGCTGGGGGTGGGGAACACCAGGGGTTACCTGGGTCAGGGGCATCTTGTTCCGTGGAGTTGAAACCAGGCAGGGCAGCAGATGCCAAGTAGAGTGTCTAGCAGTCCAGGTGCTGCCTTTTATAAAGGAAGGCACTGGGAAGAGTTTGGTTCTCTGCCCTTCAAACCGAGGGGAGAGGAAGCTTGGGGAAGTGGTGTCAATCAAGACTTGAGTTAGCTGCATGGTGATGAGATTAGAAGTGATGCGCTTAACCTGGGAGTTGCTTCTTGTGGGGTGGAGTGGAAAGCAGGCAGAGTAGCAGGTGTAAAAGATAACTCAATTCTTGGATGACTTGTCAATATTGGTTCTGTTTTTAGTGGCCTTTAAAGAATTTAAAATTACTAACTCTCTAATTCTAAGCTTGTCCCCTATGTTGACAATAACCCAATTAAGGAGATTCTACTGTTCCAGATTTACCACTCATTACTCTCCTCCACGAATTTTATACTCCAGGCAAATGGTCCATGTGCTATTCCCCATAACATGATCATTCTACTTCTCATATTCATGCCTTTGCACAGTACCTGGAATGCCATTCTTCCTTATCTCTGCTTTATTTAATCCCTAGCTTCCTTCAAATTTTAATTGTCACTTTCTATAGGAAGCCTATTCAAATCCAACCCAGTTGCTAGTGCCTTCCATCTATACATTACTTCCTCCCCTCCCATTTCCCCTACCTCCCCCAGTAGAATATAAGTTCAAGGGCAGGGACTGTTGTATTTTATCTTTGTACCCAAGCACCTGATACATGGTAGATGCAGAATAAATACTTTTCGAATGAATATTAAGGGGTTATTTAGTTCAAATCCATCCTCAGACACTTACTAGCTGCATGACCCTGGGCAAGTCACTTAACTCTGCTTCAGTTTCCTCAACTGCAAAATTAGCTGGAGAAGGAAATAGCAAACCACTTCAGTATCTCGGTCAAGAAAATCCCAAATGCGGTCATGAAGAGATGGACATGACTAAAACAACTGAACAACAACAAATTCCAAAGAAAACGGGACAGAACTCATATGTACAAAAATGTTTATAGCAGCATTTTTTGGTGTAGCTAAGAATAAGAAACTAAAGGAGAACTCATGAATTTGAGATTGGCTAACCAAATTATAGCATATGAATGAAATAGAATATTATCATGCCATAGGAAGCCCAATAAACATTTTAATTCACTACACATTTATTAAGCACTTTCTATGTGCCCAGTGTAGGGCAGCTAGGTGGCACAGTGGATAGAAGAGTAGGCCTGGAGTCAGGAAGACCTGAGTTCTAATATTGCCTCAGACACTTCCCAGCTATGTGGCTCTGGGCAAGTCACTTAACCCTGTTTGCCTCAGTTTCCTCATCTGTAAAATGAGCTAGAAAAGGAAATGGCAAACCACCCCATTATCTTTGCAGAGCAAATCCAAAAACAGGGTCATGAAGAGTAAGACACAACTGAAAACGACTGAACAACAAATGTGCCGAGCACTCTATTAAGCCCTAGAGATACAAATAGGAAAATGACAGTTCCTGTCCTCAAGGAATTTACAATCTAATGGTGGGGAAGGCAACACACAAAAAGAAGCTGAAAAGGGGGGAGCCATCAGGGGTACACAACATGGAGGCATAATGCTTCAATGAGTTGAAACCAATAAGAGCTGCTGCTGAAACATGGGGTTACCTGAAAAAGTCCGATATGAGCCCTCTATAAAGGAATGCTCTGGGACGAGTTTACTGTTCCACCTTCTAGACCTTCAATCTGAGGAGAGAGGAGGCTGAGGGAACTGAGAAAGTGGTGAGTACCAAACACTGTGGCAATCTGCATGGTGATGAGATTTCAGGGGATCGATGTATCCTAGGGGAGGCAATGATGTTTCATGGAGTTGCAACCAAGCAGAACCACCAAAGGAAAATGGAGAGTCATCATCGATGAAAGTTACAGATGATGAAAGGAATGGATCTGGAGAAAGAAGCCATATCTGAATCAATGAAGAAAGAAGTTAGAACCACAGCAATAATTTATACACTAATTATAACTTTATAAAAATTTTTTAAATTAATTTTTATTCTGAACTTAAACACCAAGTAAAACAGACATTTCCACATAAAGAGGATTGTACATGAAACTGTAAATCTCCATTATGTATATTGTTTTTCTTTTTAAAAAATAATATATTTCATTTGTAACTTTTAAAGCTGTCCTTGTCTGATCCTGGCCTTCCTCTGCTCTCTTATGTGCACTTAAAAAAGGCTTCTCTCTCTCTCTCCTCTCTCTAGCTTCTTCTTCTTCCTATTACTCTCCCACTTAAAAGAAAAAAAAAAAACAAACCAACAACCTTGCATCTCATGCAAAACAAAATTCCATACTGTCTAGGTTTGGAAATGTATGTCTAATTCTACATGAGTGCAGGAGGAAGGTAGTATGCTTCATTATCATTGGTCATTTGGAGTCATGATTTGTATTTCCCTGATCAGACTTGTTAAGTCTTTCAAAGTCAATTTTCTTTACAAAGTTGTTATCACACATGAATCATTCTTCTGGTTTTGCTCACTTCCCTCAGCATCAGCTCATAAAATTGTTCCTGTTTTTTTTTTAACTCTTTTGTCATTTCTTACAGCATAATAACATTGCATTATATTCATATACCATAATTTGTTAAATCATTCTTCAGCTGTAGGAAACGCCATTAGTATCCAGTTCACCAGAGATAGTACACTTTCTGTACCATCAGTAAAAGGGGGAAGTTGGGAGGTCATTTTCAAGGGCATCAAGTCAAGGCATGTCAACAAGCATTTACTGAGCGCCTACTATGTTCGGCATTGTGCTAAGTAAGCACTCAGGATACAAAGAAAGGCAAAACAAACAAACAAAAACAGTTCTTCATCTCGAGGAACTCACAGTCTAAGGGGGAAGACAACCTGCAAACAACTATGTACAAACAAGATATATAAAGAATAAATTGGAGATAATCTCAGAGGTTAGAAACTAAGATTATAGAGCATCTGGAAAGGTTCCTGTTGAGGATGGAACTTTAGCTGGAACTTGAAGGAAGCCAGGGTAGGCAGGAGGCAAAGTGAAAGGGGAGAGTTTCAGGCATGGGGTTGGTCAGTGAAAATACAGAGTCAGGAGATGGAATGCCCTCTTCAGGGAAGAGCAACGTCTCTATCATAAAGTGGACAGGGTTCAGGTAGAGGGTGGGCAGAAGAGGAAGCAGTTCTCGGCAGGGTGGCAAAGTCTTCTGAGAAGTCTCTAGTGCCATGTTGTCTGGGCTGGCCTGAGTTGCTGAGTATTCCTGAGGTCAGTGGGGTCAGGGGCAGTGTCCTGGGTATGAGCCAGACAGTGAGTAGGAGTGCTTCGTACCAGCTACGTTTTAGGCCTGAGTCTCAGAGGGATGGGTGGGGCTGCAAGCCTCTGAGGAAGGATCCTGAGGTGAGTTTATTCCAGGGTGGATCTATGAGCTGCTATGAAAAGATCTTGGGGCCTATATCACGAGGTTGAGAGGGCACCTAGCTGCAGAGGAGGGGTGCTGGAGCTGTGACGGCAGGTGGCCAGTGCTCGGGCTCTGTGAAGGAAGCTGGCTGCATCAGAGGGACCGGTGAGAGGACAGGGGTCCTGGAGTCCAGCTGCTAGTTCAAGATCCCAGAATTGCTGTTAACAGGCAGGCAGGGCTCAGGACTGCTGACGAGAGGCTGTCAGTGGGTGGAGCTCGAAGCAGCTGCTGGGAAGCCCCTAGTCCATCTCAGCTGGGTTGGCTTGGCTCCAAGCGGCTCCTGGGTCTGTGGGAGCAGTGAATGTGGGGCGGCTGAGATGAGATCCTACCTAGGGCCCCTGCTGCCAGGTGGGCAGGGCTCCAGCAGTGTGTAGGGATGTCAGAGTCAATGGCAACTTGGGCAGGGTACTGGGTCAATGTCATTGCATTGGTATATGGTGGGTTAGGTAGGCTGTGGGGCCTTGGGCAGTCTCAGGACTCCAAGGGCCTGAAGTGAAATGGCAAGTATCACAGGTGGTGGTCAACGCATCCACTTTGTGAGTTTCCCAGGGTTTCCACAGCCAAAGGTGGTAAAAGAGGGAAGATTCAGGAAGGAATTAACAGCTAGCATTTACATATAACTTGATGGTTTGCAAAGCACTTTACAAGTTTATCCTCATGACAATCTTCTGAGAAAGGTGCTATTAACAACCTGGTTATTACAGGGTTACCCAACTAGTAAATGTCTGAGGCTGGATTTGAACTTGGGTCTTCCTAATTCCAGGCCCAGCCTCTATTCACTGTGCTGAGTAGATGCAATGAAATGAAGATAATGAGTTGAGTTTTGTACATGTTGAGTAAAGTCAAATGTTCTTGAGACATCCAGTTAAAGATTGTGAATAGGCAGCTAGAGATTTGAAGTCAGGAAAGAGGTTAGGGCTGAACAAACAGATCTGAGAATCATCTTCACTGAAACTGAATCCTTGGGAGCTGATAAAATCATCAAATGAAAGACGATAGAGGAAAGAAGGCCCAGGACAGAGCCTTGGGGGACATGGTGGTTAACAAGGGACACCTGGATAAGGATCCAGCAAAGTAGACTGAGAAGTCTTGTTCATTGGTTTTCTTCTTTCCTCCCCGAAGGGTGGATGTTGATTTATCCCACACTATTCCTCATTTGGAAATTCCTTTGCCACCAAATATAGAAACTGAAATGGGCAGGAGAAACTTTTAATCTCTTCATTTTAAAACTCCTTGTAATTTAAAGAAATAACCCTTACTGAAATAGCTACAGTGTGTGTCCCTAACTTAAACGCCTACTTTTATTTTAAACACTCCTCTGAAAGACGGGCCCAAGTTTTGATTTCTTGTTTTTATCTCAGACAGCAGCTAAATGTCTGGATCCTCTGGAAGCAAAGGACAGCTCCTGTATAAAGCCTATAACTCAAGCACAACCTTGAGGGGAAAGCCTCAGTTACTAAGGCACTTGTCACACTGGTCGGTGGTATAGGGACATCTTCACTATCTTGGTCTTCGAGCTAGTTGCTTCTATGGACACAAAAAGATGAATGGCACCTTGGATATTAACTTTCCTAAAGAATTACTAAACATGTAAATTAAACTGGCATCTCAGGGGGCCCAAAGAATAAATAAAAAGAGGAAAACCCAGGATACTGGAATCTTCCATGACAGAATTTTTTCAACTCTGATTTACCATAGAACTAGCATAAATCTTGCTGCTGGCCAGTTCTGAATCATCAATGACCTTCTCCCATTGAAGCATGCCTTTAAATACTCTACGACTAATTCCCACACTTGATTACGCGCTAAGCAAAACTAATTTTTGAACCTTGGTACAAGGTTGGATTAACGTAAAATTACATAGATTGTTAAACACTATTCTTCTCAATTGTTTTTTCTGCTACAGAGAGAGGGGTAGAGGTGTATTTCTTAAGTTTCTGAACTTCAGGTTGTCCCAGAGTTAAAAAATAGAGTCTAGTCAGGATACAGTCACTTCTAAACTAAAATACTTAACGAGGTAGTTTTGAAAACAAAAACTTTATTTACAAAAGTAAAGTTATTTTTGATTTCACTTTTACATATCCTAACAGCAACTGAGAGCTCTCTGTAACATTGAAAACATTTGTTTTAAAATACAATTTGATGTCTGTGTAGTTCATTTTCCTTCATAGTTCTATTACATAACTTATAAACAATACTTTAGGCTTTGATGTTTGGTCACTTTTGCGCAGAATTCATATCCAGGATAGGTCTGCTAACTAGGGTGATCACAGTACCATTGATTGTGGACTTCCAAGAAGCAAAGGAGCCAATCTGAGCAATGCTCGGACTGGCATCTTCAGTTGCTTGAATTTTAGAAGCAGCTCAGAAAAACTCATGCTTCCTAATGAAACAGAAAGGGAAACAGGTTAAAAAATATGTATATGTACACACACACACACACACACTCTATAAAGACACAAATGCCTTGATGTATAACAAAACTCAATATACCAATATCATATTATAGAATGCAAGAGCTGGAAGGAACCTTAGAGATCACCTAAGTCAACACTTAATTTTACGGAGGAGAAAAACAAAGGCCAAAGGGTAGAAGCGACTCCAAGAATCATGCAGTTATTTAAGTGAGAGAGACTGGATTAGAACCCATGTTGTCTGACTCATCATTCAGGTGCTTTCCACAATGCTGAAGCAATTCACACTTCATGAAAGTTAGATTAGGAAGTGATAATAAAAAAAAAATTTCATTCTGTAAAATAATTTATGCTGAAATTCCTTTAAAGAGAAAGCTCACATAACATTTTAATATGTTCATAGATAACAATTTTATTTACATGTACTACTTTTCAAGAAAATGTTTATAAAGTGAAACAATACTATGTGGTATCATCAAGTGCAGAAAGTGTACATAAATATTTTCATTCTGCAAGTTATTTATGCAAAAGGGAAGTGTGGCTAATACATTTAGCAAAACCTTTACCTGTCAACTTCCCCATTTAAATGAAGCAGTAGATAAAAGACTGCTACATATTCTCTCTATGATGCTTAAATTACTTTAGTACTTCAAGGACTCATGAGTTCACAGCATGAATACTCTCCTTACTAATACAAATCAAAATAGCTCTGTAACTTTGTAGTCAATCTTTATGAGCCGCAAAAAAAATGTATTATCATTCATTCATTCATCCGATAACCAACCTGGTGAAAAACTCTGTATTTAGCTAGGGAGGTCCTTGAATGACCAGTACACAATTACTTGTCCCTGACCTGAATCATTTCCAGCTTTGCAGAAATTCAAGTTCTGTTGGCATAGCCTTTGAGAACCCATAGATTACTTCTATACCAGGAAGATATATCAGGATAAAACCTAATGCTTAAAGGATTAAATCACTTAATGTATTTTTTTTTCAAAAGGCTACATGAATTCCATTTATTTATATACTTTCACATTTATTCAAAATCTTGAGAATAATTTACGCACACATCAAGGTAATCTTTGAAGACAGGATAAGGTTGAAATAGGATGATTTTCACGAATGATATGCTACAGAAGACTATTTTTTTTTTTTGGTTTTGTTTTTTTAGTGAGGCAATTGGAGTTAAGTGACTTGCCCAGAGTCAGATGGCTAGTGAGTGTTATGTGTCTGAGGCTGGATTTGAACTCAGGTCCTCCTGACTTCAGGGCCGGTGCTCTATCCACTCGAAGACTATATTTTTACATCATAAAAGAGACTGAAAAGTACAAAGAATACAAGATCCTGTGGTGTTTGTTTTCTGTAAAACACACACACACACAAACAACCAACACTTGATTGCATAAAGCACAGTACCACCTTAGAAGTTTTCTTTTTCAAAATGAATTTTCTTCTAAAGTTTTGAACTTAAACCCTTTTAGAGTATTTCCATATATAAAGAACATAAAAAATTCTAAATGAAAAAATCTCATTCCTTTTTTTAAAAAATGTATATAATAAAACCCACACATTATTTTCAAAATTGTCTTTCTCGTTTGTGCTTCCTTCTGACCTGGCTGCTGTTCTCTTCTGTGCAATGAACAATTTTTCAGCAGTATTTTGGGGACGATTATTACTGTTCACCCCTTCCTTTTGCCTTCAACTTCCTCCTCTCATCCCAAATAAAAAAAACCTACAGGAAAAAAACCCCACCGTGGAACAAATAAGCACATCAAGCACATCAAATCCATTGTATGCACTTTGACTGCACCACTTCTTTGTCAGGAAGGGGGTAACGTCTCATCGCAGACCATCTGGTGGGTCACTGCATCGATCCGTTATAAGTCTTTCAAAGCTGTTTTTCTTTACAGCGTTCTTCTCCTTGAGTAAGTTAACTTTGGCTCTGCTTGCTTCAGTTCACACTACCCAAGAGTCTCTTAAATTCAATATTCTATTTTATTCCTATGCCACAACATGTTCAATCACTTTCTCATTGATGGGCATCCTCTCTGTCCCTGCTTTTCTTCTTCCAAATCCCACTTCAGGATCAGTAAGTCTATTTTGCTCACAATTCTGCCACTAGTATCACTCTCCCTCAACTCTGCTCTCCCATTTGTTCCCACTGTTTGATGTACTTCTACACCTCCTTACGCATTCCAATTATGAGAAAGAGCAAGTTCTACCCGTTCTACCTCCTTTGTACACATCTTCTATCTGTTTCACTATCCCTTCTTTTTCTCCTTTTGAAATCTTCAGAATTAGAACCAATCCACCCACAGATTCTCTGTTTTTCTTTTCTTTTTTACCTCCTTCAAAACTCTTTGAAGACACTAACATTCTGAAAGGACGGTTGTTACCCTCAGAATGTTTGCTTCATGTTATAACAAAACTCCTTCCAACTGATCAAATAAATTTATTTTTCTGGGTTCCTCTTTTGTGTTTGCATTTCAAAGTTCCCTTCCTTTTTCTGTCCTGAAAACATCACACTCCAGGGTCCAGCTGATTTTCTCCCCTGGGAACTGGGGCCTGATTGTAACCACTGCCCTAAATCACTCTTCCTTATTGCCGCTGCACTAACTGGTGTAATTCATTTTAGGCTTTAGGCCTTCTCTTGTATAAGTTAAAATGACCATAATAAATGCCTACTGATTTACATTACTTGACTATCTGATTCTTTTGTAAAAACCTCCTCTATGTCCCATAACCAGACCAGGATATCAATGTAGATTGTACTGATTAGGTGCAATGCAGATGCTACAACTTTGTTTGACCAACAGATTATTAATATCAAGGTCAAAAATAAGAAGATACATATTCACCAAAGATAAATTTATCACAATCATGGAGGATCTCTAGCAGAGTCCAAAAGAAAGAAGGATGGGAAGAGGCCTCCAAATGCTCCTATTTGTGAGTAATATCATGCTAACTACATCAAGCCTGGCAACACTGCAGAATCCCAAATGAGATCCATAATCACTCAAAACGGTTCCAACTGACTATTCATGTAGGAAAAAACCCTCAAAAAGTGAATAAAGAATACTATTATCAACCAGAGTTCAAATCCGGCTTCAGACACTTGACACTTAGTAGCTCTCAGATCCTAGGCAAGTCACTTAACCCAGATTGCCTCACCAAAAAAAGGGGGGAAAAAAGAATACTATTATCTAGCCTATGACATACCATGAACTTGGTCCATTAGTGTGTGTGTGGGGGGGGTGGTGTTTTTTAACACACTTTAGGTAAACAAAGAACTGGACAGAAGGAAGAAAAGTAAGCTGGACTGCATTTTGGATATTCTACAGGGTTTGTAATAACTTCTAGCTTTTCCTTGGGATAAAATGGAATCTTTTGTTTTAGTCCAATCCCTCTAATTTTATTTATTTTCAATTATATTTTATTTTTTTCATTAGCAAAACTCTTTAGTGTCCTATACCAACCCCCTTCTCCCCCAGGTCCCAGGTGCGAACAAAAGAAAAACAAAACCAGTTACAAACATATATAGTCAATCAAAACAAATTTCCACACTGGCTGTCACCAGAAAAAATTTTTGTCTTATTCTTCAGAGTCCTTCACCTCTTTTTCAGGAAATGGGTAACTTTTTTCATCATTAATCTTCTGAATTCATGGAATTTATTCAAAGTTGTTTGCTTTTATCATATTGCTGTCATTGTATAAATTGTTTCACTAATTCTGTTCACTTCACACCAGTTCTACAAGTCTTCCGCAAGTTTCTCTGAAATGATTTCCTTCATCATTTCTTATAGTACAATAGTGTTTCATTACATTTATATACCATAATTAGTTGATCTATTCTACAATTTATGAATACCTCTTCAGATTTCCATTCTTTGCTGCCTCAAAAAGAATAAATATTTTTGTATATTTTTAATTTTGCTTACTACAGATCCCTCCGTTAATGTGCTCTCCCTTTATTTCCTCCTCATCTCCTTTCCCTCCTACTTCCCTGTTGAATGAAACGTATTTTGTATACAACTGTGTATTTTTCCTTCCTTTGACCAATTAAGATGAGATTAAGGATGAAGTGCCAGATATTCCCCTACTCTCTCCCTCCTTGTTTGTGTAGCTGTCTACTTTCACACTCCAATTATGTGAGATAATTTTCCTTAACCTTCCTTTCCCTTCATATACCCCCCATGCTCCTCAGTTACTATTTCTCTTCTTCCTCTTTTTCCATTCTTTTCTCCAGATCATCAACACCTAAGGGAACTACTCCCAGGTCTTGAGAGTTGGGATGGGACAAATCTATTACCTTCCCATATTTGAATGTAACCAGTTTATCTTCGTTTAGTATCTTATTAATGTCCAGTCATGTTTACTTTTTTATATTTCTCTTAACCACTGTGTTTGAACTTCCAAGTTTTAACACAATTCTAGTCTTCTCATCAGGAATGTTTGTAAGTCTTCTCTTGCATGAAAGATCCATCCTTCCCCTACAGCATATATTTAGTTTTGCTGGGTAAGTTATTCTTGGCTGTAAGCCTATACCTTTGCTTTCTAGAATACGGTATTCCAAGTTCTCTGATCTTTTAGAGTGGTGGCTGCTAAAGCATGTGTGATCCTGATTGTGGCTCCCTGTTACATGAATTCTTTCTTTCTGGTTCCTTGTATCATTTTTTCTGGCCCTTCCTGATAGAACAAAAATGCCTGTCTTGTTTAGAATCTTAGCACAGAAAAGAAGATAAATACTCACCAGAATGAAATAAAAGAATAAAAATTCTTTCCATTCTGTGTATACTGTATACCGTAGGCACTTATTAAATGTTTGCTGACTGAATGAACTCTGGTACATTCAGAAAGTTTCTAGTCAAACAGCAAAAAGCTTTTTCCAGTTTAATTCCACATTTTAAATTCCACTTTGGCTACTCTGTAGGTTTTCCAACCACTGTCCTACTGAAGAGAAAATGTTACTATATTTCATAAGCACTCTCCCTATCACCCTGTACTGTGTAGGTGTTTCTTTTATTTTGAAATTAATCATTTTAAATGGAATAACAGTAATGAATTTGCTTGTATTTGACCCAATTGTTGGTTTGAATAATGAAAATGAATTACCATAATTTTCTTGTGAAAATTTAGTATATTACTCATAACAGCCTAATTCTCAGAATTTTCAGTTACATGTGATTCTTCCAAGAAAAATGAAAATTTCAGAGAAAGAAAAACTTGTATTAATACCTAGGTCAGAGCAGAGGTCTTAAAATCAGTATAGGACTCAGATTTACAACTGGGAATACCCCAGAACTTGTAGTTCACACTATTTAAGAATTAATAAAAATTCCTACCACATCAGAACTGCAGATTCCACACACAGACACCTAAAGAAACTATTTCCAAATATATACCACCATCATTCAGCCCCTCTCCTTTAAGTTCATGCCATACAATTACACTACTTTCTCCTGATCTTTGTCACTGTCACTCACATTCTCATCTCCTATCCCCAGGGTCTCTCACCTCCCACTTGATTTGGGATTGGAGAAATGAGAGACTAGAGATTGGGAGTCCAGTTAAGAGCTGTTGCAATATCCAGGCAAGAAATAATGACTATGCAATTAGATAACAGCGGATGCATGAGACATATGTTGTGGAAGCAGAATTAACAAGACTTGGTTGGATATGGGAATTGTGGCACTAGAAAGATTAGCTACAGCAATAAGACAAGAAAAAGAAATTGAAGGAATAAAAATAGGCAATGAGGAAGCAAAACTATCCTTTGTAGATGATATAATGGTATATTTAAAGAACCCTAAAAGATAAACTAAAAAATTAGCTGAAACAATTAACAACTTCAGCAAAATTGCAGGATAGAAAATAAATCCACATAAATCATTAACATTTCTATAAACTACCAATAAAACCCAACAGCAAGAGATAGAAGGAGAAATTCCATTTAAAATAACTGCAAACAACATAAAATACTTGGGAGTCTATCTGCCAAAATAAACCCAGGGATTATATGAACACAATTACAAAACACTTTTCACACAAATAAAGAGATCTAAACAATTGGAAAAATATTAATTGCTCATAGGTAGGCCAAACCAATATAATAAAAATGACAAGTCTAACTAAATCAACTTACTTATTCAGTGTCATGCCAATCCAACTACCAAAGAATTATTTTGTATATCTAGAAAAAATAAGAATGAAATTCATCTCGAAGAACAAAAGGTCAAGAATATAAAGGCAATCAAAAAATTTGTGAAGGAAGGTGGCCCATTACAAAGCAGTAATTATCAAAACAATCTGGTACTAGCTAAGAAACACAGTGTTGGATCAGTGGCACAGATTAGGTACACAACACACAGCGGTAAATGATCATAGTAATCTAATGTTTGATAAACCCAAAGAACCAAATGTCTGGGGTAAGAACTCAAAATCTGGCAAAAATTGCTGGGAAAACTGGAAAGCAGTTTGTTAAAATAAATAAATTATTTAAGACATAAAAGCTGATTCAAGTAAACTAGGGAAGCATGGAAATCTGTATCTGTCAGATCTATGGATGAGGAAAGAATTTATGACCAAACAAGAGACAGGGAGGATCATGGGAAGTATATTGGATAATTTTGATTACACGAAATTAAAAAGCTTTTGCACAAACAAAACTAAGGCAGCCAAAATTAGAAGAAAAACAGGAGATTGGGGGAAAAAATTTTTACATCAAGTTTCACTGATAAAGACCTCACTTGTCAAATATATAGGGAACTGAGTAAAATTTATAAAAACAAAAGGTGCTCCCCCCTTGTTAAATGGTCAAAGTATATAAACAGTTTTCAGAAGAAACCAGAGCTATCAATAGTTACACAAGAAAATGCTCTAAATCACGACTAATAAGAGTCACACATTAAAACAACTCTGACTCATGATGGAAAATGCTATCCACATCCAGAGAAAGAACTATGGAGTCTGAATTCAGATCGAATCATACTATTTTCTCTCTTTTTTTGTTTTTTCTTTCTCGTGGTTTTTCCCTTTTGTTCTGATTCTTCTTTCACAACATGACTAAAGTGGAAATATGTTTAATATGATTGTACATGTATAGTCTATATCAGATTGCATACCATCTTGGGGAAGGGGAGAAAAATTTGGAACTCAATATCTTATAAAAGTGAATGCTGAAAACTCAAAATAAATAAATAAATAAACGAAGCTCTCAGATACCACCTCATACCTATCAGATGTGCTAACATAACGGAACAGGGAAATAACAAATGCTGGAGTAAACATGAAAAAATTGCGACACTAAATGCACCGTTAGTAGAGTTGTAAACTAGTCCAACCATTCTGAAGAACAATTTGAAACTATGCTCAAAGAGCTACAAACTGTTCCTACCCTTTGACCTAGCACCACCATTATTAGATCTGTATCCCAAAGAGATCAAAGAAAAGGGAAAAGGACCTATTTGCACAAAAATATTTATAGTAGCTCTTCTGGTGTTGGCAAAGAAGTGGAAATTGAGGAGATGCCTATCAACTGGGGAATGGCTGTACAAGTTGGGGTATATGAATGTAACGGAATACTATTGTTGTATAAGAAATGATGAGCAGGCACATTTCAGAAAAACCTGGAAAGACTTACATGAACTGATGCTGAGTGAAGTGAGCAGAACCAGGAGAACACTGTATATAGTAACAACAATATTGTGAAAATGATCAACTATGAAAGACTTAGCTATCAATACAATGATCCAAGATAATTTTGAAGGACCCAGGATGAAAAATGCTATCCACCTCCAGAAAGAGCACTCATGAACTCTGAATGCATATTGAAGCATACCTTTTTTTTTACTTTATTTTTCTTATCTTATTTTTTGGTCAGTTTTCTTTTGCAATGTAACTAATATGGAAATATGTTTTGTATGAATTCACACATATAATTGATCTAAAATTGCTTGTCTTCTCAAGGTGGGGCAGGATGGGAGGGAGGAAGAGAATTTGGAACTCCAAGTTAAAAAAAATTATTGTTAATTTTTTTTACATGTAATTGAGAAATATTTAATGAAATAAGTAAAATATATTTATGTGAGATAATTAATTTGTGTTACAGAATTGAATGCTATTACGTTTTTACACCCACACACCACACCCACAGTTTTGCCTTTTTGTAAGAAAGATACAGAATAAGCATGTGAACTAAAACTAAAACACTATTATCATCCATTTCAAAATGAGAATGTCAAACACAGAATGACCCAGGAATAATCCAAAAAATCTCAAATGGGGAAAATGAAGACCATTCTTTGGCCTAGTGAAAAATTTGGGTTTCCCCCCTCAAAAAATAGTGACAGAGTGACAGAGGGAGGCAAAGAGAAAAATGAGTGGAAAGAAAGCTCCCTCTGAAGTTGAAGCACCTTGGTTCAAATTCTACCTCTGTTGCAATAATTACTGCCTGTGTGATCTTGGGCAAGGCATTTAATCTCAGTAGACCTCAGCTTTCTCATTCACAAAATGAGGAGGGGCTGTGCCTCTAAGGTACCTTCCAACACTAGATTTATGACTCAACAATTGTACACAGAAAGTAGACGCACAATTACCTTCTAATCCTCCAGCAGACAGCTGCCCTGGGGTGGGGACAGAATGATAAATCAAAAAGCATGCCAACATGCTTAGGTGAGATTCTTCTGTGGGCTGGCCACTTAGATAGGAATGCAGGCACACATCACCTCCAGCTGTAAAAGAAAAAATAAAACAAAGTAACTTAGCTGATTAAGATATATAATGGAATATACTGACTCTAGAGTGGGGAAGCTAGGGGGTGCAGTGGATAGAGCACTGGGCCGGGAGTCAGGTATACATAGCAAATGTATACAAAATACACATGAAAATCGAAGATGACTTGGAGCTGGGGGACAGAGGAGGGCATGGGGAGGCAAAAGCAACCAGGGACATCAGGAAAGTCTTTATATGTGAATTGGTATTTGAACTGAACTTTATTTTTTTCCTTTTTTTAAAAAATAATTTATTTTTAGTTTTCAACATTCACTGCTATAAGCTTTTGAGTTTTAAATTTTCTTCTCCTCCTCCCTGCCTCCCTCCCCAAGATGGCATGCAATCTGATATAGGCTCTACATATATAGTCCTATTAAACATATTTTCACATTAATCATATTGTAAAGAAGAATTAGAACCAAGAGGAAAACCACAAGAAAGAAGAAACAAAACAAAACAACAGAAAAAAAAAGAGCAAATAGTATGCTTCTATCTGCATTCAGACTCCATAGTTCTTTCTCTGGATGTGGATGGCATTTTCCATCACAAGACTTTTGGAGCTGTATTAGCTTCTTGCATTGCTGAGAAGAGGTAAGTCTATCAAAGTTAAGCATTGCACAACATGGCTGTTACTGTGTACAACATTCTCCTGGTTCTGCTCACTTTACTAAGCATCAGTCCATACAAGTCTTTCCAGGTTTTTCCGAAGTCAGCCTGTTCATCATTTCTTATAGCACAACAGTATTCCATTACATTCATATACCACGACTTGTTCAGCCATTCCCCAATCAATGGGCATCCCCTCAATTTCCAATTCTTTGCCACCACAGAAAGAGGTGCTATAAATATTTTTGTACATGTGGATCCTTTTCCCATTTTTATGATCTCTTTGGGATATAGCCCTAGAAGTGCTATTGCTGAGTCAAAGGGTATGCACATTTTTATAGCCCTTTGGGCACAGTTCCAAATTGCTCTCCAGAATGGATGGATCAGTTCACAACTCCACCAACAATGCATTAGTGTTCCAATTTTCCCACATCTTCTCCAGCATGTATCATTTTCCTGTTTTGTCATGTTGGTCAATCTAATAGGTGTGATGCGGTACCTCAGAGTTGTTTTGATTTGCATTTCTCTAATCAATAGTGATTTAGAGCATTTTTTCATATGACTATAGATAGCTTTAGTTTCTTTATCTGAAAACTGCCTGTTCATATCCTTTGACCATTTATCAATTGAGGAATGACTTGTATTTTTATAAATTTGAGTTATGAACTGAGCTTTAAACACAAAAGTACCGATACTTCATTTCAGTTCACTTAAGTACTATATTAAGTTACTTGTTAATAAGTATTTTTTTGGGGGGGGGGTGAGGCAATCAGGGTTAAGTGACTTGCCCAAGGTCACACAGCTAGTACGTGTCAAGTGTTTGGTCTGAGGCCTGATTTGAACTCAGGTCCTCCTAACTTCAGGGCTGGTGCTCTATCCACTGCGCCACCTAGCTGCCCCCAATAAGTAACTTATTAAGGGAAAGTAAATAAAGTATCAGTCTTAGGTTAAAAAAAAATTAAAATGTACAAGTACAAGGTGGGAACTTTTAGGTACAGTGACTGCCTGAATGGAGTCCTAACTCCCATAAACCTTTACCACCCAAATCCCTAAAGTTCACAATAAACTAAATAATGATAAAGAAATCCAAGTGGAAATGACACTAAGTGACTTCTACCTCACCCCAGAACCGTACTAGAGGTCCAGAAGCCTGAGGGCAATAGCAATAGGAAAGGGGGCTGCCAGCACAAGAGAAAGGCAACTTCTCAGCTTGACTAGAAATAGCTATAGATACAGAGGTCAGAAAACCTGAAAGTGGGAATTTGCTGCAGCTCCTTGGAACTGGAACAATCAGCATGGTACCACAGTGCTCAAACTGGACAGCCTAAACCTAGAGGCTTCTGCGATGCCACAGACTGTCTGGAAGATTCAGTGCTTTAAACCTTAAAGACCACAACAGAAGGTGGGCTAACCTTGGGAAGTAGAGGTCAGCACAGGAACCTGGGGAAACCAGGACAAGCCTAAATAGGGCCAATGATACCACCCAAAAGTATAGCACGGGACAGAGCCTGGCTCTCACATACAGCCCTAATTCAGCAATTAAAGCTAGAGAGATCAAAGAAAATATCAAATCAAAAATTACTGCAAATCTAAAGATGCTCCAAAAGAAGAAGAGTTATCTGCATAACAACTGCAAGTGGAAGCTCAAAAGGAAACACATTAATTTTCCATAAAGATTACATTTCTATACCTAAAAGAAAAGATTTTTTTAAAAAAAAAAAAAGGAATAAAAGTGCTGGTGGAAAAACTGGAAAGAGAATAAATAGCTTAGAAGAGAAAGCAGTCAACTTTACATAAGAAAGGGACTCCATGACTACTAGAACAGATCAAATGGAAATTAATGAGTCTACGAGACAGCAAGAAATAACAGAACAAAATCAAGACTGAAAACAGAAGAAAATAGGGGGGCCGAGCCAAGCTGGCAGAGTAAAAGCAGGAACTCGCTTGGGCTCTCCCCTAAAACACTCCGAATACCTGTAAAAATGACTCCAAAAAAATTCTAGAGCAGCAGAACCCATAAAAAGATAGAGTGAAATAAATTTCCAGTCTAAGACAACCTGGATGGCCAACGGGAAAGGGCTGTTGTGCACAGCTGGGAAAGGAGCACAGTCCAGCGTGGGCTGTGCCAGCACAGACAGACTGGGCCCCAGCAGGCTTCAAGCAGGCCTCAGAGGACTAAATCACTGGCAGCTGTAGCGTTTTCCAGACTTCTCAACCCACAAACGCCAAAAACAACCTAGAAAGTCAGTAGGAAATGTCTGTTGGACCTAGGTGAGAGAGGAACATGATCCGACCCCAGCCCTAACACAGCCCTGGGGCAGCAGTGGTGGCTGCTTCTGGAGCTCTCAGCCCACAGACAGTAAGGGGATCAAACAACTGATCAGAAGGAGATTACAGGGATCTCTTTGCTGGCACTGAGGCAGGATTCTGTTGCTTTGCTCATCCTTGGATCTGGGTTGCAGTCCTGGGAAAAGGAGGACCAACTGGCATACAGAGTTTGTGGCAGCAGTGGAAAAGAAACCCTTCTCACAGTTCCAGGGCAGTTCACAGACCACAGCACAGGCCAGGAGAAAAGTAAACACTTCTCTTTAGATCATACCACCTTGGGAGAACTGAAAACTTACAGATCTCCAGAAGTATCTCTGAAAACAGCTGCACAAAACCCCTGAAGCTTGGGACAGTAGCACTACATTAACAAAGAGTTAAAAAGTCATGTAATTAGCTGGGAAAATGAGCAAACAGTGGGGGAAAAAACTCAGACTATAGAATCTTACTTTGGTGATAACGAAGGTCAAAACATACACTCAGAAGAAGACAACAAATTCAAACCTCCTACATCCAAAGCCTCCAAGAAAAATATGAATTGGTTTCAGGTCTCAAGAAAGAGAAGTAGAGGAAAATTGGGAAGAGAAATGAGAATGATGAAAGAAAATCATGAAAAACAAGTCAACAGCTTGCTAAAGGAGACCCAAAAAAATACTAAGGAAAATAACACCTTAAAAAATAGACTACATCAAATGGCAAAAGAGGTCTAAAAAGCCAACGAGGAGAAGAATGCCTTAAAAGCAGAACTGACCAAATGGAAAAGGAGGGCCAAAAGCTCACTGAAGAAAATAATTCCTTAAAAATTAGAATAGAGCAAATGGAAGCTAATGACTTCATGAGAAATCAAGAAATTATAAAACAAAATCAAAAGAATGAAAAAATAGAAGACAATGTGAAATATCTCATTAGAAAAACAACGGACCTGGAAAACAGATCCAGGAGAAATAATTTAAAAAATTATTGGAATATTTGAATGCCATGATCAAAAAAAGAGCCTAGACATCATCTTTCAAGATAATTTCAAGAAATTATCAAGGAAAACTGCCCTGATATTCTCATACCAAAATGGAAATTGGAAGAATCCACAAATTACTTCCTGAAAGAGATTCCAAAAGGAAAACTCCCAGGAATACTATAGCCAAATTCCAAGTTCCCAGGTCAAGGAGAAAATATTGCAAGCTTCCAGAAAGAAACAATTCATGTACTGTGGAAACACAATCAGGATAGCACAAAATTTAGCAGCTTCTACATTAAGAGACTGGAGGATTGGAATATAATATTCCAGAGGTCAAAGGAGCTAGGATTAAAACCAAGAATCATCTACCCAGCTAAATTGAGTGTAATCAATGGGGGGGGGGGGATTGACATTCAATGATGTAGAAGAATTTAATGCATTCTTGAGAAGCCAGAGCTAAACAGAAAAACTGACTTTCAAATACAAGACTCAAGAGAAGCATGAAAAGGTAAACAGGAAAGAGAAATCATAACGGATTTATTAAAGTGGAACTGTTTACATTCCTACATGGAAAGATTATGTTTGTAACTTTCTTATTATTAGGGTAGTTGGAGGGAATATATATATATATATATATATGAATAAATACATACACACACACACACACACAGAGGGCACAGGGTGAATTGAATATGAAGTGATGATATCTAAAAAATAAAATTAAGGGGTGAGAGAGAGGAATGTACTGGGAGAAAGAAAAAGGAGAGGTAGAATGGGGTAAATTATCTCACATAAAAGAGGCAAGAAAAAGCTTTTACAGTGGAGGGGAGGAGGGGGGAGTTGAGAGGGAATGAGTAAATCTTACTCTCATCGAATTTGGCTTAAGGAAGGAATAACACACACACTCAACTGGGTATCTTACCCTACAGGAAAATAAGGGGTAAGGGGATAAGAGAGGGAGGGATGATAGAAAGGAGGACAGATTGGGGGAGGGGGTAATCAGAAGCAAACACGTTTGAGGAGGAACAGGGTCAAATGAGAGAACAGAAAAAGGGGGGGCAGGATAGAATGGAGGGAAATACAGTTAGTCTTTGATAACATGCCTATTTGCATGACTATACATTTATAACCTATATCAAATTGCTTGTCTTCTCAACGAGGGTGTATGGAGAAGGAGGAACAGAATTTAGAACTCAAAAATTTTAAAAACAAATGTTAAAAATTGTTTTTTTACATGCAACCAGCAAATAAAGCTACACAGGCAATGGGGTATAGAAATCTATCTTACCCTACAGGAAAATAGAAGGGGAAGGGGGTAAGAGAAGGCAGGGGGAGGGAGTGTGATAAAAGGAAGAGCCAGTGTGATTGGGGGAAGAGGTAATCAGAATGTATGTCATCATGGGGTGGGAGGAGGGATCCTGTGGAAGTGAATGTTGAAAACTAACTAACTAAATAAAAACAAAAACAAAAACAAAGAAAATATGAGTTATATGATATAAAAACAACATGGAAAATAGCTTAAGGAGAAATAATTTAAAAATCATTGAATTCTCTAAAAATCATGACTTAAAAATAATGGATACTATATTTCAAAAAAAATAAAGAATCTATAAATCACCTCTTGAAACAAACTCTAAGGGATGTCATGGCCAACAACCAGAGTTTTTATGTCAAGGAAAAAATACTGCAAGCATCCAGAAAGAAAGAGTTCAAGTATGAATGAATTACAGTCAGGATCACACAAGACAATTAGCTTTTACTAAATAAGACAAGATTTTGGCATATCATATTTTCAAAGGTAAAAGATAATATGCTTACAACCAGGAATAAATTATTCTGCAAAGCTGAGTATAATCCCAGAGCAAGAAAAATTGACCTTCAATGCATCCGAGGACTTTCAAAGCATTTCTGATCAAAAGACCAGAAATAAGCGGGGACTTTGAAATGCAAACACAAAAGTCAAGAAAAAATCTAGAAAGGTAAATTTATTTAAGCAATTAGAAATAGGGTAAGATGATATAGGGACAACATTCATAGAAGAAGCAAGTGTCACTTCAGAATGCTAATGTCTTCAAAGGGTATTGAGGGAGCTAAACAGAGGACCTTGGAATAGACTGTTTCTGTTCTGAAAGTCTGAAGAGGGGAAAGAGAAGGCTAATGGTTAAAAGTGTACAAAGGAGGAAGGAACTTGATATTTTTCATAACTAGCATGTGGGAGAAGAAGAATATACAAAATGGAGGTGGGAAGAATAAGCATCAGAAGAACCTTACTCTTACGTGAAAAAGACAAAGAAAGGTTGAACATGCAAAATGATTTGGTGTGAAAATACACCAAACTCAATACAGGGAAAAAAATATGGGAGAGAGGAGATTAAGAAAAATGATAATGCCAGGGAAGGAAGTTTTACAAATAAAACAAAGTTTCTGACTCCTGAAGGGGAAATTCAAAGAAGGAAAAAAAAAAAAAGAAAGAGGATCTAAGGGGATGCCTTAGATTGTCTCTTAGATAATTATGGAATGGCTTAACAAATTGGTATATAAATGTAATGGAATATTATGCCCTAAGAAATACTGGAAGATACTATTTCAGAAAATTATGGGTAGCATTAATTGATGCAGAGGGAAGTGAGCAGAACTAGAACAATTTATATTAGGATAGCAACACTACAAAGAAAAACAATGTTGAAAGACTTCAGAACTCTAATCAATGCATTGACCAATCAGATATTCAGAGGACTGCCACCTCCTGATAATGGCAATGGACTCAATGTGTAAAAAGAGACACATAATTTTTGGATATGACCACTGTAAGGATTCACTCTGCTTGACTACGCTCATTTATTATAAGGGTGTTTTTTGTCCTTTCTTTCATTCAATTTTTAACTGGTGGTGAGGTGAAGAGGCTAATATTAGCATGCCACTGGAAAAAGGACCATTGGGGGGAAAAAAAAACTCTTAAATGCACAGAAGAGAACAGAAGGAAGTTCAGACAAGTGGTATAGTTTTGAAAGTAATGTGTAGGATTTATCACACACTTTTTAAAAAAAGCAAGCAGTATGAAATGGAGATTAAGTCAATAGTGCGATTTGGCAGCCAAAAAAGCCAAAGTGATTTTAGACTGCAATAAGAGAGGCAGAGGATCCAGAAATAATGATGTGACAGCCTTGTTCTTGTCAGATAATCTGCTCTTGTCAGGCAGATTCAGTTCAGGGTGTCATGTTTTATGAAGAACATTAATAAGTTAGGATGTCTACAGGAGGGAAACCAGGATGGTGAGGGACCTCGAGAATATACCATAAGAGGCTCAGTTAAAGAAATAGGATCTTTAACCTAGATAAGAAAAGGGTACATGAAGATAGTGTCAAGTAATTCAAGGGCTATTACGTGGAAAAGGGATTATACTTCCGTTCTCTGCTTGTCACAAGAATGTAGAACTAGTAACAACAAGTACAAGTTGCAAAGAAGCACACTTAAGTTTGATGTCAGGAAAACTTCCTAACATTTGGAGGTATCCAAAAGTGGAATGGATTGCCTCAGTGAACAGGGTTTTCCTCTCCCTGGAAGTCTTTAAGGAAAGGTTAGATGACCCCTTGCTGGGTATGAGATTTTTGTTTGCACACAGGTTAAACTTAAATGGCTTCTGAGGTGCTTTTCAATGCTAATATCCCATGATCGACCTCTGGAGTGAAGATCTTGATAACCTTTCACACATTCAAAGACACTGGTTTTATACACAAATATGCATATGATTATACATGGGATCACTAAATCGACAACTTTGGAATTGGAAGATACCTTTTTAGAGCCTTATTCTGACAGTTAACAAATTAGCCATCCCTCCCCACTCTCTGTTATCTACAAACTTAATTAAATGCATTTAATTCAATGGCAAAAATTCTCAAGAGAAGAAGGCTTTAAAAATCCAAGTTACTTTGTAAAGAACTGAACAGTTTATATAACTGAAGAATGTTATAAGACTTTGTCAAAGGTCTTACTGACATCCAGGGATACTATATATATTTTCCCTACTTTTGGTATCTTTTCAGAAGACCTATCAAATATTCTACTTGTGCCTCATTTGAATTCCTTCTAAAGTCAATGTATTTACTTAGCAGAAAGTTGTACAAACCAGATATTTGCAGTTTACCGTCAATATTTTTTTCTCTTCCACTTTGTATATAGAAATGCTCATTTTATTTGATGTCTAAGTTTAGAATTTTAAAGGCTATATATAAATTTTAAAAGGCTAAAACATAAAGTAAATGTATTTTACACAATACTCCTCCATGTTTGATTCCATGGCATAGATGAAAGAGTCCTAGATCTTGAGTCTGGGAGACTTGGGTTTGAATCTCACCTTAAGACATAAGCTATGTTACTAGCCTGTTTCTTTTCTCTAACATGAGGATAATATTTGTTCTACCTATCTCACAGGGATTTTTTTTTTTAAGGAAAAATGCTTTGCAAATCTTAAAGCCCTTTTCATTATTATATTACTATTATGTATTCTCAGGTATGGAGGAGGACTTTAGGTAGCTTTGTGTATCTGTTCATAAGCAACTAGCAGTAAGAAACAGGAGGCTTCTTACCAGTTTTCAATTCGGTTCAATGACTACTTACTATCTACTGTATGTAAATCGCTGTAACAATTTTTTTAAAGTTTCTGACCCTTATCTCTGAGAAGAAAATTTTATTACTTCTTAGTTCTCTTAGTAAATTAATCAATCAATCAAACATTTACCCAATACCTAGGATTTGTTCAACATTATATCATGTATAATGGGAATATAGGAGTATAAGTGCTTTCTCTACCTAAGTAATTTAAAATTTTGCTGGGGAGAAAAGTCATGAACACATGTAACAAAGAAAAAAGTAAAAAGTAAAATAATATTGAATTATATGAAAGTGAGGAAAATGCTAATAACAGAGATGAAAGCTTTCTTTTCTAATTCAAGTTACTAGATGGCCACATTTTAAAACTAGAAGCTTACACAAACTATTTTCTTGCAGTGCAATGTGACATAGTAAAGATATTTTATGCACAAATGCCAGAAGAAAACAAAGTTTAGAAGTATGACAATTACCTGTTTAGAATAAGTACAGTTTTATTTAAAGCTTCAAATACAAAAGACACTGTCTCAGACTTGCATGAGTACATTTTTCAGAAGGCATGGTTAAAAAGGTATTCAGATTTCAGGTCACTAAAACGGAAATGTTAATTCCTAGATAGATCATCTGGCTTCTATTCAGATAATTCCCCCCTCACCCAAGAAAACATGATTTTAAAAACACAGGCCCATTGTAGATTAAAAATCAGTGCTGCCCCATGTTTCATTTACCTTGTAGCCATTGATCCAAAGCATTATCAATAGTGCACTTCATCACAGGAAGAAATTCAGAGTTCATAAAAAGCCCTCGACTAGGGATCTTCTGCATTCTTTCCTGGTGGCTTCTGGAACTGAAGAATTCTAATACCAACTTTATTTGCCAAAGTTCAAAAGTCTCAGACATTTCCCTTCTTTCTAGTCTTCTGACAGCCTTGAAGAGAAAAGACAAAATGCAAACAGTGATGTTTCATCTACCCAATTTTTACAAATAAGTGAAGTCACTGTATAAGGTTCCTATGCCAGAATTTAATAACTCAGGTGCGTTAATACTCCATTTCTACATATTTCCAAGTGAGAAGGTAATTTTCCTCCCCTTTTTGAGTGGCTTTTACCCTACAGATGTGTGTATTAGTCAGTCAATAAACATTTATTAAATGCCAACTATATATAAGCTACAGTGTGCTATTACTATTATTTTGTCTGTCTGTCTTGGTGGATGACCATGTCTTTAATTTGGGTACCAAGAAGAAGCCCCATCAAGTCGAAATCAATCACCTTTGAAAAACAACAAAGGTTGGTAAAACCATGGTGTGTATAAAATATACCTAATTCCTAGCTTAAGTACCCTGTAACTCTTGAGTCTACAGCAGGTCAGAACATATATTCCTTGAGGAAGTTTCTTTTCTTGGCTTTGTATCCCCAGTGCCTAGCACATGCTGTAATATATAATATGCCCCTTTAAAATATTTGCTGAATTTCAATCTCTCAAAACAAATAGAGACAATCAAACTTACAGGTAGGAGAAATAGGCAAAATCTGAGAGGGAAAAAGTGAACAAAACATGAGCAATTCAATTCCAATACTCTGATATTTCTCAAACATTCACTATATGCAAGATAGGGGAAAAGTCCCTACTGTTAAAAAGTGCATTCTACTGTACTTACATTGATAAGTAAATAGAGTAATTTGAGGAGGAAGAGAACACTAATGAGAGGGGAGGAAAGAGATTTCCAAAAGGTGGTAGCTTCTGAGCTAAACTTTTAATTAAGGAAAACCAAGGATTCTAAAGACGCAGAGCTGGGGACGAAGTGTATTCTAGGCATCCAGGACAGTTTATGTAAAAACACAGGGGAGATAAGAAATGGAATGCTGAGTTCTATGAATAATTAGTATTTCAGTTTGGTGGGGAAAATAACAGGAAAAGGAAGCAATGAGAGATACTGGGAAAAGTAGATTGGAGACATGTTGTAGAAGCCTTAATGTTAGGCTGAAGAGTGGGGAAGAAAAAGCAGCACAGATGAACCACCTCTGGAGTCTTCTTGTTTTCAATAATCTGCTCAATAGTCAGCATGTGGTCAGAAAGCAGGGAAGATAAACCAGTCTGAAGCTGGACCATGGATACCCAGAGGCAGAGAGGTGGTGCAGTAGAGAGGGCCAGGCCTGGAGTCAGAAAACCTGATTCAAATCTTGCCTTAGACACTTACTAGCTCTGTGATCCTTGGGCAAGTTATTTAACCTCTGTCTACCTCAGTTTCTTTGTCTGTAAAAAGGAGATAACAATAGCACCTATCTCCCAAAGTCATCATGAGAATGCAATCAGATATTTAGTGTTTAGCACAGCTTCTGGCATATAGTAGGTACTGTATCAATGTTAGTGACTATCATTATTATTGTTAAAACGGGGATCTTACCTCCCTCCATTTCTCTGGAAAGGGAACGGGGGAAGGGTAAGTGTGAAACACTGCATATAACTTTAGACTTTTTTGAAATGTTACTTAGAGGCACTGCACTGTACTTCAAGTCTAACCATGGTCTCCCTCAGTTTCCTTATCTATAAAATGAGGATGATAACAGTTTCTACCTTACAGGGTTATTATGAAGATCAAATGAATTAACATACATAAAGTGCTTTGCAAACTGCCATATAAATGCTAGTTAGTATTATCATTATTATTATTAGTATTACTCCTATTATTTTTATTCTTTATTATAAAAGATGGCTTTCTGGGAGAGGACAGACAGTATAGCAGTAAATATATACGTGTAACACAACAATAAAAGATATAAAAATTTATTTTTGAAAGATAGGTCTTCTCAAGAGGGCTGCTTTGTTTACAAATACCTTCCAATATCTACCTTTTTGATGGCAGAAATTTTATCATTAAAGATTAATATACTGGTTAGTTTTATTCCCTGTAAAAATGCAAACAATTTGGATATGAAAACAATTTAAGTTTTATCAGTCATTTTTACCTTTGCATGAATGAGTTTATCTGATTAGTCCCTAGGAGGCTTTCATAGAGGAATATATGAAGCAACCAGATATCTGAGTGGAATGGGAAGAAAAAAGGTTTCCCCAAAGGAAGAATGGAAGGGAAATAAAAAGGGGAGACTAGAAACACTGAAGGCACACTTGGCCTACTTCCCAAAATTATGTAGAGCAAGCCCTTAACAATATTATCATCACCATTTTTAATGGGTAGGGATAATTCTTTTTCTTTTAAATGCTGTATGAATATCTGATGATCTTGAACATATTTAAAAGATGCTTATTTCTGAAAGAATATAGAAACCAATAAAGTAAGGATAACAAACTTCACTGGCAAGAAACACAAAATCACACCAAAACATTTTTTCTCCATCCCCACTCTCCACTCATCAAGTACCTGATCTATTGCTATGTATGCAGGCAGCATCTCTGGATTCTCCTGAGTGACACATTCATAAAGTATTGAAGAAAAGAGATCAAGAATTTCCTGTTTCTGAAAGATACAAATTGCATACAGTATGTACAGAATACAGATACATTCTTAACTGAATAAATATTTATTATGCTAGATACCATAAGGTACACAAATGCATGACAGTCTCTTAAATAAGTGTCTTACAGTCTACTTGAGGAGACTGACACATATCTGAAACATAAATGACAATAAAGGATAATCTGGATTAATCTAATATTTCAAAGATCTATGATTTAAGAGATGTATTTTGTCTCCAAAACAGATTATGAACTCTCCTTGAGAGCTGTTGCAGTCAAAAAACAACAAACATACCATCAACTTGTGGCTAATTTGGTGATAAGGCCCTCCAAATTTAGGCTGGACCTCAGATGACAGACATTAAACTTTCCCAAACATCTGCCAGAGTGTCTATTCTGCTGGCACAACACTTAAGGATCTAGGGTCACTCTAAACCATAATGAGGCATCAGTTAACTGGATTAAGCTATAAAAATGAATGGCATAAAAAAAAAGTGTTACAGGAATTCAGAAATGAGAAATATCAACAAAGGATGGAATGACCAGGCAAGATATCATGAAGGAGATGAAATCTGAAAGGATGAGTAAGAAGAGAATCAAACGTAACAGAGGAGAGAAGTCACTGAAAGAGTAGAAGGAAAGGTGGGAATAGGAGAACACAGCACAGGTGAAGGTCTAGAAGAATAGTCAAAGCAAAACTGCTTGGAGCAGCAGAAGGGGAGAGCGATGCGAGGAGAGTATACTGGTAAGACTGGAGGGTTTATACTGAGCAGTGGGAGAGACAGGTTGAAAAATTAGTTTGTACTATGTTAAGCTAAGGAATATGGAATTTATTCTTTAAGTTATAAGAAATCTTAGAATGAGAAACAGGATGAGTGTTATTTTACTAAGATCAAACAATATGTAGAGGATGGATTATAAAAAGAATAAACTAAATGATCAATTTAATTTTTGTGGTGTTATTTGGTTCTCAATATTTCCATTTTCTTCTGATTCTTTTCTTGGAGAGAGCATTCATGAAATGTAGGTGTGAGAATATTATATAAGTTGTGGGCACTCTTAAACTTTATTTTCCAATGTAGTTTTTGCTGTCCTCACTTATGCCTAACTTTGAACTGAAGTTTATGTATATCAAAGTACATATGTCCTGAATTTTGAGGATCTTATCATTAAAATTTCTCTAGCTCTTTACCCTTTGCAACAGCTATTGGTACATAAGCTGCAAATATCTTCCTGATGGTCTCTTTGGAACATACTTATCATGCACATTGCAATATGAAAAGACCAATGTCTCACAGAATGCTACTTCTTGGTGGCTCTGGATGGATGATGAAACCAACTCCACCAACTGCTTTATTTGCCTTTCCAAGTAAAACCGTGAGCAACTTCTGTTTCCTAGTTTGGTTTAAAATGAGAATGGTGAAGTTGACATAAGTCAGCTCCTTCAGGAATATATCCAATCTTCAGTCACTGGACAAGGATTTAAGAGTTAGACACCAACATGTAAGTTAACGTAGCACTATGCAATCTTGTCTACTATTCTTCCATATCATCACCACTGAAGAATAAGGAGGCCACTGAAGAATAAGGAGGGCTTTTTAACTTATTTTTGCCTCCTGAACTGCTATGATCAAACAATTCATCACCAAGTGGTCAGCCTACTGGTGATGGGCTTTTCTATACATAATTAAATTGTTTCTTTGAAGATGATTGCAGAGGTTCTACTGGAAGCTTTTTTCAACATAGTATCACCTGCCAAGGCTATATTCTCACTGGCATAGCCTTTGAAAACTCAAGGTCACACTGAAATGAACTTTATGCCGGTGGTGGTATTATGTATTATGTAAGTGGTAGTATTATGACCAGTAAAAGAAGTAGAATTATGTAGGATGGACAGTAAATTAATAGAATATATTATCTCAAGAGATACTTATGGATAAAAACAGAAATCTAAGTACAAAAAAGTCTTAGATATATTCAAGTAGAAATCCACAAGAGATTATTAAAATAAATGAGGTTTTTGAGAGTATATCCCTAACTTCTTAAATTTGTAATCAGGGATCATAAAATACCTTTTTCTAATCATTCTGTAATGTCACTGTCAGAAGATGAGGCTATACATGGACTTCTAGTTTAATTCCCAATGCATTTCTCATATTCTTAAATTCAAGTACTAAAGCTTTAAGTCTATGGGCAATTCTTTCTCTGTTTCCTACAGAAATGTTTCATTTCTAATGCTATCAATCTCTAAAAGGTTAAAACACTGCTTTTTATTGTCTAGAAACCAACAGGAGAAACAATGAAAAATATTGGCAATGGGGCTTTAATAAAATACCTGGCCCAAGTTCACAGTTGGTTTGCAGAAATATTCAGCAAATGACAAAAGTGCTGGATCAGAGGTGAAAGCCGAAATAGCTTCTGGCTAAAAGAAAATAAATGTAAATAAGCCCCAGGAGTTTACTCATTGCTCAAACTTAAGTACATACAATTATAACAGACCTTTTTCTTCCCCTGAACTATATTTCTCTAAAACTTATGTTAGGCCCAAACAGAAAACTTAACGGAGTTTAATCAAATTCCTGCTAAGAGAATATATAAAACATCTGGACAAGTACGAAATTAGGCTGCAGACCTATTAAACACTAACCATAAAAAAAAAAGAACCCTCCCAATTCTCTCAAAGGGACCATACAGCACTAGTTCTGTGCACTCTCAATGCTATTTATTTTATTCAATGCTAGTATTTGTAGAGTGCTTTAAGAGTATACAAAGCACTACAAATATTATCTCATTTGATCCTCAAAATACTTTGAAGTCAGTGCTATTACTGTCTTCATTTTACAGATGAAGAAACTGAGGCTGAGGGAGGTTAAGCAACTTACCCAGGGATCACTCTGCTAATAAGTGGCTACAGTAGAACTCAGGTTTTTCTGACTCCAGGACAACCCTCTATTCGCTGTGCAAAGATCAACTAGTACTGATGTCTTAGGCCCTAGTGTCCTTGATGCTTAATAAATTTGATTGAATATTTTATCTTATTAAATATATTATTAAATATAAAATATATTATATATTTTATCTTATTAAATTTTGTTTAGCAGAATAAAGTTTAGGAAATTGTTCATTAGCTTATGTGAGAGGCACTGACAAAGAATTTGTTGGGAAAAGTTTAATGTGGATTACTCTTATGTAATACAGGCTTGAATACTTTTTTTATGCCATTCATTTTTATAGCTTAATCCAGTTAACTGATGCCTCATTATGGTTTAGAGTGACCCTAGATCCTTAAATATCCTAAAATAAATAAAATAAAATAAACCCAAGGCTGAGGAAAAGATTTAAATATTTTTTAAAAAATCATACTGAAAGTAGTAAAGAGTAACTAAAAATAAGTCAGAAAACAGGGGCCTTCAGTATATGTCTGTGCTCTTTTTTTTCTTTCTTTTTTTTTTTAAAATTAAAAAAAATTTTTTTTTGGCAATTGGGGTTAAGTGACTTGTCCAGGGTCACACAGCTAGTAAGTGTCAAGTGTTTGGTCTGAGGCCTCATTTGAACTCAGGTCTCCTGACTCTAGGGCTGGTGCTCTATCCACTGTGCCACCTAGCTGTCCTGTGTCTATATTCTTTTCAAAACATCAGATACAGAGCTAGAAAGGATTGTAGAAACCATCCAGAACAGTAGTGTCAAACTCAAATAGAAACAGAGGGCCTATTGACTCAGAAAACCACAAATTAACATTATCTATGTTGTACTGTATTTCTATTTATTTGGTTAAACAGTTTTCAATTACATTTTAATTTAGGTCAGGCTGCACTTGGAAGTCATGGCCTTCAGGTCTCAAGTTTGACACCTCTGACCTAGAATACCCTCCCCCCCACACCCCATTTTAAAGGTGAGGAAATTGAGACCCTGAGGTCACACAGGTACCAAGAGTCAGAGGTAGGGTTTGAATCTAAGTCCTAGGAACTTAAAATGAGTGCTCTTTTCTATTATGCCACACCCTCTCCTTCCTGATGTCATCATGGTCCTCTCCCTCGATCCACATAGAGAATCATACCATTACCTACAGGTGCTCTGCCCAAAGGAATATAAATTTTGATCATTTAGACCTAGAAAGATATCTTGGGGTTCATGGGCTAGATTTCTTTTTTATGGACATGTCTTAAACCCAAAGGCTCTCATTGACTGGCCAACAATAGGTCCCAGCTCAAGCCTCACTTGGTCACTGTTTGGATTCAAATGGCTCAGAGTAAGTGTAAATAGTAATTGTTTCTGTTTTTAGTCAGAAACCCTGAGAGCTTTTCCCTCCCAGATTGATTTTATTTTTTTGACTCAGTAAAAGAGGCCATTCTTTGCCTCATTTTTACCTAGCCTTAATCACTGAATGGGTGTTGCCTCAGATAAACTGAGACCTAGGAAAGCCCTTAGTTTAAAAAGGTCAAGGCCTCCCACTGCATCCAGGGACATTTCTAGTCATCCTGATCGACATATTGCCATTGGACCAAGGTGGCTCAGGAGGAGAGAGGGAGGCTGATGACTTTGCATAGCCCTCCCTCATTTCAACTCAATTCACTTGCAAGTCCTTCCTGATGTCCTGGTTCTCTCTAAGAAAGAGGGACAAATAACAATTTCTGAAGTCCTGTGGAGCAGAGACATCCAGAAATCTTTTAAACTTTATGTATTTCTCCCTTCACTTTGGACTTGAACATAATTATTTGTGATTTTTATTTTCAGAGAGGATTAGGCATTAGTAAATTTGTCCTTGAGTTTGTGCCTGTATTACATAAGAGTAATCCACATTAAACTTTTCCCAGCAAATTCTTTGTCAGTGCCTCTCACATAAGCTAATGAACAATTTCCTAAACTTTATTCTGCTAAACAAAATTTAATAAGATAAAATATTCAATCAAATTTATTAAGCATCAAGGACACTAGGGCCTAAGACATTAGTACTAGTTGATCTTTGCACAGCGAATAGAGGGTTGTACTGGAGTCAGAAAAACCTGAGTTCTACTGTAGCCACTTATTAGCAGAGTGATCCCTGGGTAAGTTGCTTAACCTCCCTCAGCCTCAGTTTCTTCATCTGTAAAATGAAGACAGTAATAGCACTGACTTCAAAGTATTTTGAGGATCAAATGAGATAATATTTGTAGTGCTTTGTATACTCTTAAAGCACTCTACAAATACTAGTTTTTATTATTATCACTATCATCACTGCTGCTAATGCAGTTTAGAAAGCATTAAAAAATTTCAGTTCGTTTCTAAAAAAATTTAATGCCCCCTACTATGAGGGTCAAAGCACTAATCTTAGTCTTCTCAATACCCATTTGCTTATGGTGACTGATTTTTGAAGTTTTGTGAAAGTTGTGTTTACTTTAGACACTTATTCCCAATGATAAGAACTTAAAGGTTAAACACTTGAGTGTGGTTGCTTTATGTCAGGACTACTCATTTTTTAAACCTTCTAAAATTTTTATATTAATATCAAGTGTACAAATGTATTAGAAAAAGGAAAAGTCTGATCTTTTTGTGACCGTAACACCCAAAGCAATGAAATCTGAACAAATGAAAGGACAAATGCAGAGAGGCACACAATACCTGTCAAAAGACAAACTTTGACCAGTACTGGAATTAGCTAATGGGATAAACTAAATTCCTAAAAAGCAGTGACTTGTTTTTGTAATGTTAGTAACATACAATGTGCTACTCTACCTGTTGCTAGAAGATAAATATTAATAAGAAGGCTGGCAGGTTTGCACAGAGTGTCCCATAAACAACAAGTCCTATTTAACAAATTAGTCTTTCACTTCAAAGTTGTATCAAGGCTCAGCAGCAGATCCAAGCAAGAGTCACCAAGAAAAGAAAAAGGTTGAAGGCCAACAGAAGCTCAGACTGTGACTGTTCTTTCTCTTCTATTCTTTCTCTCCTTTTCGCTTATCAACATTACCTTGAAAGCCCTGGCTTCAGAATTCCTGTGGGTGACTGTTTGAGCTAACAAACTTTGCCAGCCCATTGGATCTTCCTTGTAGGAGAGCTGCCCTGCCCTGAGTTTCACATATAAAACCCCATCCTTAGAAAGGATTGATCTGGAAGAAAACAAGACTGAATTCAGTATACACTGTTACTGGTAGTTCCTGGTAGTTAAAAAGTGTGGTGTTTTTCAGCATAATGAACGCTCACATGTTCCCAAAGCCTAAGGTAGTTCCTGGAAGAAACAAGGCTATTGGATTAGAATAAGATGCTACATCTCATTTCTGTTAATTTTTTGTCTGGATTTTGGGGAAGGACAGAGCATTGTGACTATTCCTCCTTAATCTTAGTACCTTCCTTCTTCTGATGATCTCTAATTCACCCTGTTATCTATCTTGTTTGTACACAGTTATTCGTATGTCGTGTCCTCCACTAGACTGTGAGATCCTTGACCGCAGGGACTACTTACTGCCTTCCTTTGTATCCCCAGCGCTTAGCACAGTGCCTGGCACATAGCAGGTGATTAATATATGTTTGATGATTTGACCTGACTTATTTCGATTCTGCTACTAACTATATAACACTGGGAAAGTCATTTAACTGTTCAGTTTTGGCACCTTTAAGAAACAAGGACAGTAATACCTGTTATACCTATTCTCACAGATTTTTATGAGAATAAAACTCATTTGTAAAGCACTGTATAAACATATGCATATGTATATGCATGTATGTATAACTGCAGACAGTAAAACACCATATAAATGGCAGAATATAAGATCCTTGAAGACAGTGACTGTTTCATTTTTGACATCCAGAGCCTAGTACAGAGCTATGAATGCAGTATGTACTCACTGTTTATTGAACTGAATTACCATATAATTATAGAATCAGTGCTGAAAGAAGCTTTGAGGGTCATTTAGTCTGACCTATTATCTAATTACAGGGAAACTCTTTAAAAAAAAAACAAACCAAAAACCCAAGTCCTTTATGTGCCTGACATGTGCTTTAATTACATCACCCTTGATGTAAGTATTTTTATAATGTATCCTATTTCAATGCTGAACACATCAAACCGTTAGGATGTTCTTCTAACATGGAACTGAAATCTTCCTCCCACTGCCTCAACCACAGTTCTCCCTGAACTATCCAGGATACATTTAATTTCTTTTTCCAAATCTCAGATTAACCATCAATAAAGACAATTCTACTTCTGTCCTAATGAAAGGAAATTCAAGTTCCTAAATAAACCTAAAATAGATATATAAGGTTGTAGAGCCCTAAATAAAAAAAATATTCTTTTTGTATTTTATAAAATGGGATGGGCCTGCAAAATATTTCATTCTTAAGATTAAGACATAACAAATAATATTCTAATTATTAATTTGTTTAAATAAACACCTTCTTTCTATCTGAACATCTCCTATATGCCACAAAAGGGTACAACACAGATTTCAATATACTTACTTCAAGTGTTGTATTCCTTTACTTAAGTCTATAAGCAATTCCCAATATCGTGGGCCTTTCACTTTAATCTGTCAAGATAAATATAAATATAGTAAGAAAGTATCAAATTATTTGGAGGAAATAAGACTAATAAAAACTAGAACGTACCTCTAGGTTACCTAAGTGGATTTATTTCTAAGTCTTATGGAATATAACCAGATGAATTCTTTTTGCCTGCTACTGGGGCTGCCTGCCTCCACTCCATCCACTCCACTCTCCATTCAGCTACTAAAGTGATTTTCCTAAAATGCAGGTCAGATCATATCATTCCCCCTACTCAATAAATTCTAGTGGCTTTCTACTGCTCTCAGGAGCAAATACAAAATGCTCTATTTGGCATTCAAAGCCCTTCATAACCTAGCCTCCTCCCACCTTTCCAGTCCTCTCACACCTTGCTGCCCAACACACACTCTTCAATCCAGTGACAATAGCCTCCTAGCTGTTATGCAAACAAGACACTTAAATCCTCTGCTCTGGGCATTTTCTGTGGCTGTCCCCCAGGCATGGGAACACTCTCCCTCCTCCACTCCGACTACTGACCTCCTTTAAGTCCCAATTAAAATTTGTCCTCTACAGGAAGCCTTCCCCAACCCCTCTCCATCACAGGGCTTTGCCTCCTTTACTTATTCCCTATTAACCCTGTGTACAGCTCACTTTGTATATATTTGTTTTGTTTGCATGCTGTTACCCCTATTACACTGTAAGCTCCTTCAGGGCTTTTGCCTCTTTTGTAACCCCAAGTGCTCAGCACAGGGGCAACCACATAGCAGGTGCTTATTAATGTGCACTATTATTCAAAATCTCTGGGAAAGGAAATATAATAACCTCATTCCTGTATGGCATCTAAAAACTTGTGGATCTTGAAATTTCTCATTTCTACTATTATTACTAGGCTATTATCTTCCATAAGGCAGGAAGAAGGGGGAAAGGAATGATTTCACTAGTTTTCACATGTTCAGTGTTATTCTGATTAAACTAATTCATTAGGTATGCACATATTCACAAATGGAAATACTCAAATCTTGTCCCAAATTACCTGTTTTAAAAGGTGAAGCTCAGGAAGAAGAGTAGGTGCCATTAGCTCTTCAGTTGTTTCTTCATACCACTGAGTGCCCTTTATATTATCAAAAGAACAAGAGCTCAGGACAAAGTGCTTTGTGGAAGTCAGAAAGTAAAAAAGGCTCAATTTCCCATTGATTCTGTTATCAAATGTCCGATTTTCAAAAAAAGTGGCCAAAACAAACAATGATGTATACACTATGAACAAAGGATATACTGATTTGTAATCCATTTGTGCATGTTAAATCGCTAATTCCTGAATAAGATTCCTACTCTAGGAAGGACACAAAGTCTAGTAACTCTTATATTACAGTTCTTTTAGCCATGTAAAACAATACATTTTCAATCAAGAAAGTGTAAGTGAAAAAGTGTGAGAGAACATCTAGACCTATGATCTAGATCCATGACACTTTCTTACACAAATACAAAAAAGCATCAAACACAGCTTGATCAGACTCCCTGAGCAAGATAAGGTACCAGCGTCATATTCATAACCAGTATCTTTACTGTGCAAGAGATTATAGAATTTATGGGAACCACCTACCTTTAATTCTAGCATTCAGAGGCCAAAGAGACCTTAGGTCTCTAATCTTATCTTACCTAGTCCAACCCCCTCAATTTACAGAAGAAAAAACTGAGGCCCAGGGAAGTAAAGGACCACAGCTATGATTCTAACCCAAGTCCTCTGCTTGGAGTCACTCTTTCTACTATATCATGCTGTCTGGATAATTCCAGCTACTTAATTTTTTAAAGAGATTAACCCAGATGCTTCATAGCAAAGAATGACAGTGGGAAAACTGGTGAGATAAATCCTAAGGCATGAATTGAGTAATGTATGGAATGGAGAAGGAATGGGAGTATTGGGAGGAAAAAATTACCTTATAGGTAACCTCTAACAATGCATAGCAAGGAGTATTTGTATCTACGTCAACAGGCACCAGAAGTCTTGGTTCTGCTGCTAGTACATACAAATGTCGAAGAGCCTGGAGATGATACCTATTGACAGAAAATACAGATGTGTGGTTAGAAAAACTGTATAGTCTCTAAAATTTTCATTTGTCTGCAAAACCAAAATGAGAGAAATAATAACAAACTTTCATTCAGTCATCTGTAATCTGTTTCTATAACTAGTACTTCATCTTAACACTTTTGGAGGGAACAGAAGAACACCAAGGAGAGATCCTATGCAAACCTTTAGTTTACCAACACTTACCAACTTCATTTCCTAGTCTAAAAGCACATGATGTAATCAAAGAGTAGATAAAAAGGCTTTCCACATCGTTGCTTTAACTGAAAGTTACATGTCTGGATCCTTATCACTTTTTAAGTAAAGTTCAAACTCCTCTACCTAGAATTCGAGGTCCTCTGATATGGTACTACCCTACCCTTTGATCATATTATTCGTGTCCACTCCCCTACATGCACTTTACTGAACAGTCAAATTGGCCTTCTTATATGCTTTTTCATCTCCTACCTCTGTACCTTTTTACTATCCCTCTGTCTTTTAGGCATAGTACCTGGCTTCTTAAAAGAGTCAGTTTATCACTCAATAGCTCTCCTCTCTTTCACAGCCAAAGTCCTAAACATAAACTGGTATGCAGTCTCTTCTACCACTCTTTTTGCAATTTGGCTTTAGCTCTCCTTACTCAACTGAAACTGCTCTCTCCAAAGTTGCCAATAATCTCTTAACTGCCAGATCTGATGGCTTTTTCTCAATCCTCATCTTTCTCCACGTCTCAGCAGCACTACGTTATTGTTAACTCCATTTGCCTGGGTTCTCATCACACTGCAGCTACTCTGGTTCACCTCTTACTTGTCTGACCACTTCTCCTTTGCTAGATCTAAATCCATACCCATTCAGTCATTATGGGGCTGGTGTTCCAAAGTTCTATACTAAGCCCTCTTCTCTCTCTACACTCTTACTTCATGAACTCACCACTCTCATAGGTTAAATTTATGTCTTTGCAGATGATTCTCTGTCCAAGACTCTCTCCTAAGCTCTAGTCTTATATCACTGATTATTAGACATTCCAAACTGGATGTCCCACAGATATCTGAAACTCAACGTATCTAAAACAGAACTCATGTCCCCCCTCAAACACAACCCTCTTCTACACTTTCCTATTACTACTGAGGAAACTACCATCCTCCAAGTCACTCAGATACCTCCTCAACTCCATCATCACTCAACAACTTATTTTCAATCACTAGCCAAATTCTGACATTTCAGCCTCCACAACAACACTCAAAGACATGCCTTTCTCTCCATCCACACAGATACCATTCTAGTTCTGTATAGCATTATCCCTCTGCTAGACTACTGAAATAGCTTCCTAATTGGTCTCTCTGACTCAAGTCTCTCCTCCTTCCAATTCACCCTCCACAAAGATGCCAAAATGACTTTCCTATAGCATAAATCCTAAGGCACATGTCACACTTTCTTACTCAATAAACTTAACACCTGAAGCTCTTTATAACCTAGTCTTTCCCTTTTTTTTTTCCTAGTCTTATTTTAGGATATTCCCCTCATGTACTCTCCTATCCAGCCAAAATGGCTTTCTTCCTATTCCTCTTACACAGTATTCCAACATTTGCACTGTCTGTCTATTTCTCAGAATTGCTAGTTTCTTTCAAAAGTCAGTGTAAGTATCTTCTACATGAGGCCTTTCCTAATTGCCCCCTGCTTCTAGTGCCTTCCTTCCTTCCCTCAAAACTGCCTTTAATCTACTTTTTCTATATCTTATACATACTTATACATACACTTTTGTCTCCCGATAGAATGCAAGCTTTAACAGTAAACATTATTTTCACTCTTGTCTTTGTATTTCCAGCTTCTACTGCAGTGTTTGGCAAAATGAAAGTATCTAATAAATGCTTATTGATTGATTTCTATTTTTGATGTTCCAATGCTTACACAATAAGACCATTAGCTAGTTAGTGGAAAGGTCAAAAGTAACAATAAATTAGAAAAAAGGATAAAAATGAGAAAATTAAATTAAATGAAAATTTTTAAATGAGTAAATTAAAATTAAATATAGGATTTCTCTAACCAAAATTATTATTTATTTCTACCTATTATAAGTCCTGCAAAGTTAAATGAGTAAGTATCCTATGAGAAGTTTACTGTTTGAAACTCTGAAAGACTTAAGAACTGTGATCAATAAAATGACCAATCATAATTTCAGAAGACTGATGAAAACACATGCTACTCACTTCCTGAAAGAAAGGTGTTACACTCAAGATACAGAATGAGGCATATATTTCTGAACATGGCAAATGCCAAGAAATTTGTTCTGCTTGACCATGCATATTTGTTATAAAGGTTTTATCTTACTTTTTTCTTTTTCAATTGTAGGGGGAAGTGGGAGGAAGAGGAAAAACACTCAATTTTTAAAAAAGGTTTATTGTTGATTGTGGTCATACTATAAAATGAACTTTGCTATTTATCTCAGCTGCTATCCATTTTCCCATTTAACAGTAACATCTTTGTCTTCTATTTTCATTTATACTGAGAATGGCAATATGGATGTGGTTCAGTTTCTCCAATAATGCAATTAGGTCATTAGACAAATATCACATATTAAGAGCACTAACAGTTAAATACATGTGTACTTAATACATGTGATAACAAATGCAGACAGTCTAAAAACTGTGAAAACTTCAACATTCATCTTTTTCTGCTGCTCTGCCAAAAATGCTAGAGTGCAAGGAGACTATACAGGACTGTGGTTTCATAGGACATCATAACCAACACTTTGATCATCTGATAACTAGATAATCTCATGGTAATGAGCCTCTCCATATTTAGCTATATTTCTTCAGAAAGCAAAGTCTGTTGTCAAACACAATCAAAATCTTTCCAGATTCATACAGTTCCCAAAGCAGAACACGCCACTATCATAGCCTTTAAGAGCCCAGGGTCATCACTGTCATCTGCACCCAAGAAGACAATGAAATTAGACATGTGTGGAGGAAAATGAAGCTTAATGAGGATGTATATAAAGTCTTACACTTATCATGTTTAAAAAATCATCTGGGGGGGACAGCTAGGTGGCATAGTGCATAGAGCACCAGTCCTAGATTCAGGAGGACCTGAGTTCAAATCCGGTCTCAGACACATAACACTTACTATCTGTGTGACTCTGGGCAAGTCACTTAACTCCAATTGCCTCACCAAAAAACAAAAACAAAGACAAAACAAACATCTGAGTAGATACAGAATGAAAAGGCATGAATAAATAATTTATGTGACTTACAGCCATAATGGAAATTTGTGTCTAAGCCTTGATTGACCTCATCATCTCAAAACGGCTAGAAATGCATTAAACTAAAAGAAAAATTACTAAAAGAATAGAAAAGAAAAAATGTCTCTCTCTGCTCTCATGAAGAAAACTTCCAAAGAAAAAACCCAGCAAAGACCAAGGAAAAGAGAAAGAGAAAAAAAAAGAAAAAGGAAAAAAAACTACTAAATAATATAAAGAAGAAAATACCATGGAATAAGAATACCAAGAGAAATTTCCACTGAAAGAGGATAATTATACAATTATGCAATTAGAAACCCCAGAAAACAGAATAACCACAAGAACCTAGATCTCTTCAGTGGTTAGAAAGCCTATTATAAAAGTTAAAGGAAAAGATAAGAAGTAAAATGAGAACTCTTAATGAAAAATTCAAGATGATTTAAACTAGAAACTAAAAAACTAAGGCAGTAAAAACCCTGAAAAAGGAATGGTGAAAGAATGCAAAGATTCAATGAGACAAGAATTATTAAAAGAAAGCAAAATTGGAATATTTGGTTAGATATTTAAATTTTTTTTAAATTGATCTGGAAAACAAGACTTGAAAAGAAAAATGTAAAAATCACTAGCCTCCTATAAGAAAGTACAATAAAATAAAACATCTCAAAATTTTAGGAAATTATAAGGCCCCCAAAACACCCACATGATTAGAAATAAAGAGCAAAAGTTAAATCAATAAAAATCTACAAGTACTTCCCCTACAAAAGAATACTAAGGTGAACTCACCAGAAACATTATTTAGGACAGAAAGAAAATATTTCAAGCGCCAATAAGAGAGAAAACAAATTTCAAAGAATTCTAATCAAAATCACCCAAGACTATTCACCAACAATAAAAAATTGAAGGCTGAAATATATGTGGAAAATGGCTTGTACCCAAGAATTTTTTATCCTAAAAAATTCATGCTCCTGTAGAACAAGGAAAAAAGGCTTTTTAATAGAATTGATGATTTCTAAGCATCATGTGTGAGAAAACTAGAGTTGAGCAGTCATTGAAATTTATGAAGCCAAAGAAATTTAAGAAAGGTAAACAAGTTTGATTAGTTCAAAAGGGATAGGTGATGCTCCAGTGCTTACACAGAAGAAGAAGACAGAAAAAAGACTATTATCTCTGGGGAGTCCCACCATGGCTAACAGTCTAAAAGGTTTGCGTGAGTAAAATGAAAAGCAAGAGGTGAAGGAAAGTACTTAGTATTTCCTGAAGCCCAGGCACCACAAGTGGCAGTCATTTAAACATATAAGGAGAAGAAGAACAGGGAGGAGAGTCTCATGAATCATATCCTTATCTGGATGCAACAAAGAAAAGTTGAAAAAGGATGAAGGAAATGCTGCCTGGTGGTGTAGGGTGAGAAATGCCTTAAATAAAACAAACTATTAAAAAGGAAGGTGGGGAGAAGGTCAAGTGATTTTTTTTCTCAACAGGGAAAACAGCTATGCCTATAATCAGACTGTTCCAAGAAATATGAAAATCAGGTTCCAAGTACTGATTTTTTTTCTCTTTCAAAAATAAAAAAATGGTAAAAAAAAAAAAAATTCTAACAAAATTTAATGGCAGGAAAGATTAACTCAATAGTCATAACCATGAATGTGAATGGTATGAACTCATATATAAAATGGAGAAGTGTAGCAAAATGCATTGGAAAGTAAAATACCAAAATTTGCTATATTCATGAAACACACAACCTAAAGATACCCAGAGTTAAAATGAAGGGTTGTAATAGAATATACTCCTCAGCTGAATAAAAAAAAGCAGAAATGGCAATCATGATCTCAGTCCCAGCAACGGTAAAAAATAGACATTAGTCAAAAGTGATAAGCAAGCTGGGAAATACCATAATACCAGAGGCTTTAAGGCACCATAGATAATAAGAGTATTAATATTATATATGTGTGTTTGTCTCTAAGTGTGTGTGTTGATTGATTGGCACAGCATAAAAGTAATTAATGGAAAGACTAACTTATTTCCACAAAGACTTCTAGGTAATAAGACAATAACTGTAAGTGACTTTAACAGATCTCTTTTAGACTTAGATATAACAGATAAGTAAGAAAGAAATTTATGCTCTGAACAGAATGCTAGCAAAACTAGATATGATACACATCTTTGGAAATCAATGAACTGGAATGCTAAGGAGAATAATTTACAATACTTTGAGGCACTTTTAGATGAACTGACCATGTGATAGAGAATATAGAATAAATTCACACTATTGAAACTAAACACCAAGGAAGATAGCATGGTTTAAAATCTAAATAAATGATATTAACACTAGATAATGAGATGGGTAAAGAACAAATAGAGGGTGAAAGTGTGGAGAGACAGCAAATGAATACACTGTTGCTGAAGGCGTGATCTGGTTCAATCATTCTGGAAAGCAATTTCCAATTATGGCAAGAAAATGACTAAATATCCATGCTTTTTGACCTAGAGATCCCACTGCTAGGGATCTCAAGTTGGTCAGAAAAAAAAAATCCCACATTCACCAAAATATTTATAGCAGTGCTTTTTATAGTAGCAAAGACTGGAAACAAAGAAGATCCCCATTGACTAGGGAATGGCTAAACAAGCTATGGCACATAAATGTAAAAATATATTACTATGCCATAAGAAATGAAGAACAAAGAGATACAAGGCAAGAATTATATGAACTGATGTAAAATGAAATAATCAGAACCAGGGAAAAAAACACAACAGTAACCACAGTGATGTAAATGGGACAAACAAAAAAATTCAAAATTAACATTGTGAAATTATAATTACCAAGAAACTTTACTCAAATAAGAAAAAAAAAAGGAGACATGAAAAAGTACCTCCTTCCTGCTCTGCAGAAGGGGAGGAAACTATAAAAGTGTAACACCATAATGTCAGACTTGGTTGATGTATTGGGTTTTTCCACTCTTTTTTTAATTCTTTATTATAAAAGATGGATCTCTAGGAGGATAATGTAGGAAGGAAATGTTAAAAAATGAAAGTGATGTAAAAATGAATCTTATCAACAAAATTTTTTTTTAAAAGAACAAATTATAGAAACAGAAAAAGAGAATTACAACAATTTAACAAATATACCCAAAGTTCTGGGATGCAACTAAAACGGTGTTAAGGGGTATATTTTTCTCTCTGAACACATATACCACACTGCTGTAGTCAATGTATAAGGGCAGCCAGGTGGCAAAATAGGTAGAGCACTGAGCCTAGTGTCAGGAAGGCTCATCTTCCTGAGATCAAATCTGATTTTAGCCACATACTAGTGGTGTGACCCTGGGCAAGTCACTCAACCCCGTCTCATTTTCCTCAACTGTCAAATGAGATGGAGACGGAAATAGCAAACCATTCCAGCATCAGTGTCAACCAAGAAAACCCCAAATGGTGTCACAAAGAGTTGGACATGACTGAAAATGACTGACCAACAGTCAATGTATATATTCTTTTCTTTATTCTATGTCATTTTGCAGCAGTTCACATAAGTTTTCTCAAGCTTCTCTGCATTCTTCATGTTCATTGTTTCTTATGACTCAGTAATATTTCACTACATTTGTGGTATACTAAAATTTGTTCAACCATTCCCCAATCGATTCACATCTATTTTGTCTCCAATTCTTTGCTACTACAAAAAGTGCTACGCAGGAAGCATAAATACAACTAAAAAACCCTCTTTACTAAAAGACAGATCAAAACAAGTACAGAGATACTGACTGTCATGACTGGGCCATATCAATATAATAATGCTACCTAAATTAATTTACTTATTCAGTGATAAATCAATGAAACTAACAAAGGATTACTTTAAAGAACTAGAAAAAATGCTGTGAAAATTCACTTGGAGGAACAAAAATTCAAGATTCTCAAGAGAAATAATGGGAAAAAAAAGGTGGAAAAGAAAAGGAGCTAGTGGTACCAGATCTCAAAACCATACTATAAGGAAGTAATCACTATTAAATATGGGCTAAAAAATAGATACTTAATCTACTCCCTTTGATTAACTTTTCTATCACAGAAGAAAAAGAATATAGCAACACAGTGTTTGATAAATCCAAAGACCGCAACTACTGAGGTAAAGACTCACCATTTAACAAAAACTGCTGGGAAAAGTGGAAAGCAGTCTGGCAGAAATTAGGTTTAGAACAACATCTCACACCATATACCACAATAAGCTCCAAATGGATACATGACCTAGATATAAAAGGTCACATTATAAATAAATTAGAGGAGCAAGGAAGAAAATAAAAATACCTTTCAGAACTATGGATAGGAGAAGAGTTCATATCAGACAAGGGATAAAAAGGATCAAAAAAGACAAAACAATTTTGCTAATATAAAAATTGAAAAGTTTTTGCACAAACAAATCAATGCAGTTAATATTAGAAGGGAAACAGTTAACCTGGAAAAAATCTTTGTAGGAAGTTCCTCTGATATAGGCCTTAAATCTAAGCTATATAAGCAACTGATGCAAATATATAAGAACGACAGCTGTTCCCCAACATATAAATCAACAAAGGATATGAATAGTTCATTCTCAAAGGAAGAAAAACAAGCTCACAACAATCACACAAAAAAAACTGACTTGATTGTTCAAAGAAATGCTAAATAAATCAACTCTGAGATTCTACCTCCCACCTACCAGATAAGGAAAAATAATAAAAAAAGAAAACAACAATCATTGGAGGAGTTGTGGGAAAATAGGCACATAGAGTAAACTGTTGGTGTAACTGTGAACTGGTTCAGTTACTCTGGAAAACAGTATGGATCGATGCTTTTAAAATGTCACTAACTTGTGTATACCCTTTGATCTAGCAAAACCATTACTAGTCCTATAACCCAAAGATATCAAAGAAAGAGGGAAAAGATCCATAAGCACAAAACTACAGCAGCTCTTTCTGCTGCAGCAAAGGACTAAAAACAAAAGGGGTGATCATTAATTGGGGAATAACAGAACAAATTGCAACACATGAATATAATGGGATTTTGCCATGAGAAATGATGAAAGGGATGAATTCAAAGAAACCTGGGAAGAACTGTATGAACTGATGCAGAATGAAATGAGCAGAACCAGGAAAAACATTATACAGTAATGACTTGGGCAGCTAGGCGACACAGTTGATAAAGCACTGGGCCTGGAGTCAGAAAGACCAGAGTTCAAATATGACTTCAGATACGTACAAGCTACGTGACCCTGGGCAAGTCACTTAACCTCTGCCTGTACAAAGCTTGAGAAGGAAATGGCAAATCAGTTCAATAATTTTGCCAAGAAAACCTCATAGACAGTTAATCCATGGGGTCATGAAGAGTCAGATATGACTCAACAAGTGAACAACAAAATGACAAAGAAAAACAACTCAAAAACTCTGATCAATGCAATGATCAACTATGATTGTGGAGGACCAATGATGCTACCTACTTCCTAAGAAAGAGAATAAAGGATCCAAAGTGCAGAATGAGATATACCTTTCTGGACATGATAAATATGTGAATGTCTTTTGACTGATTTTACTTACATGCTATAAAGATTGCATTTTTCTTTTTTTTATTGCAGGGAGGGGGCACTGGGAAACTAGAGTTATGGGGAGAAGAGTGGTACTAGCAATAGAGTTATAAAAAAAGAAATTAAAGAAAAGAGGGTCACTGAAGCATTTTTAAATGCTTAGAAAACAGAAGGAAGTTTAGAAGGAAAGATCAACAAGTGGTTCAGCTTCAAAAGTAATGTGAAATTTACTGTGTGTTCATATGTATCAATATATATATGTGTATGTATACACATATATGTTTGTGTATATAGGGGGGCCCACATATAAAGATACAGTATACAGTACACATACATATGTATATGTGTGTATATATGTATGTAAATGTATACATATATATCTATATAGATACACAAATACAGAAAAACACCAGGTTGCACATAGATATTCAGTCATGAGCTCCTTCGAACTCAAGGAGTATATGCCTAGTAGTGGGATAAATGGATCACAGGGTATGGGGACTTAGTCATTTCTTGACATACTTATAAACTGCTTTCCAGGATGACTACACCAACATTTTGTTTGTAGACCAACATTTTTCCACTCACCACCCCTTCTAAAACTAACTGTTCTTATCTTTGTTTATCTTAACCATTTTCCTGGGAGTGAGATGAAACTTAAGAACTGTTTTGATTTGCACTTCTCTTATTAGTTCTTTGGAAAAACTGTCTATGTGTTTTTTTTTTAACAGTTTACAATTATACTTTTGAAAATTGTTTATTCATACCCTTTGACCATATTCACTAGGGAATGGTTTTCAGTCTTCTATATTTGTGTTAGCTCTCAACATATCTTGGACATCAGACTCTCAAGAAATTTTTGAAGCAAAAATTTCTTTACACATTGAAGAGTTTGTTGATGATAATGAAGTTCACAATAAAAAGGGAAACCAAAGACCTGGGTCTGCATTTCAGCTTTTCCACTTAAAAGCTCTATGATTTCGGACAAATCATTCGCCTCCAAGAGCCTTGGTTTCCTCTCCTGCAGAGTGGGGACAATAACACTTGTACTATCTACTTTACAGGGCCATCATGAGAATACTCTGTTAAATAAAAGTATTTTAAAAAAAAGATATGATTTCTATAATTTAAAAGGTACCTGATTTGATTCTCTACTAATTTTTTAGTAGTATAATTGTTAATACTCTAGGTACCATATCGATTTTTATCTTACTATGGTATGTGGTACAAGATGCTGGTCTAAACTTAATTTCTGCCAAATTGCTTTCTAGTTTTCCACATGGTTCTTGTCAAATAAAGAATTCTTTTCCAAATGTTTTATGTTTTTTGGTTTACCTAATACTGTTAAGTTCAACTGTTGCTGATTCTTCTTTATGCAATTTATTTCAATGACCTAATTTTCTAATTTTAAAACTAGTACCAAATTACTTTTATGATAATTAACATTATTTGTAAATAAGAAACACTGAAAGTTTTCCTAATGATACTAAGGTAAAGCAAAGATTGCCAATGTCTCCACTGTTATATTATGTTACATCATATTATATTATATTATTCCAAAAATTACAGGCATAGTGATTAAGAAAGATTTGTAAATTAAAATTCTAGAATTTTCCCTACAAGGTCATAACTTAAGGGAGGGATTTTTGAATTATCTTTCTCATCCAAAATAACCATTTGACAGAGAGGCTTTCAGTTGCCTTTTTTTCACCCTAAGACCCATTTAAGGCGAGGCAAAGATTGTTTTATTTCCTTAAGGATCAAACAGAGATCCTTGTTAGCAAGGTATGATTTATATATTTATCATCCTTACTTTTATTTTTAAATTTTATACATCAATAAAGGAACTTCCTTCCTTCCTATCTTCTTCCACTATGTAAAGTAATATAAGACATTTAAGTGGCCAACCTTGACAAACTCCGCCACTACCACTAGAAAGAACATAAAAATTTTGGTGTTTCCTTATGTTTTCTGATAGTTTCTTTCATTTTCTGTTAAATCAGCCTAATCTAAAACTAAAGTTCATAAGTTCCTCTTACCTAGACACATGCTTTACTATCAATCACTAAAGATAGAATTCTTTGCTCCGTTTTATATTGAGCTTCTTGCATACTCCTTAGTATACATAGTATATTTCTTTGTACTCTCATTTTATTAAATGTGTTGAAAGTCTCTTCTTTATCATTAATCTTGAATTCCTAATGCTCAGAGAGATCTTCCCAACTCCCTCTCACTTTTTAAATTTATTTTATTTTTTTAAATTTTTATAATTTTTAGTTTTCAACATTCACTTTTATAAGATTTTGAGTTCTAAATTTTACTCCCTCCCTTCCTGCCTCCCACCCCAAGATGGCATGTAATCTGATATAGGCTCTACATATACATTCCTATTAAACATATTTTCACATTAGTCATGTTATAAAGAAGAATCAGAACAAAAGGGAAAAACCACAAGAGAAAAAAAAACAAACAAAAAAGACAGAAAATGGTAGGCTTCAATCTGTATTCAGACTCCACAGTTCTTTCTCTGCATGTGAACATCTTTTTTGCATCTTTAGTCTCTTGGAATTGTCTTAGATCATTGCACTGCCGAGAAAAGCTAAGTCTATCAAAGTTAGTCATCGCACAATGTTGCTATTACTGGGTATAATGTTCTGGTTCTGCTCACTTCACTCAGCATCAGTTCATGTAAGTCTTTCCAGGTTTTTCTGAAATTCACCTGTTCATCATTTCTTATGGAACAATGGTAGTCCATTACATTCATATACCACAACTTGTTCAGCCATTCTCCAATTGATGGGCATCCCTTAAATTTCCAATTCTTGGCCACTACAAAAAGAGCTGCTATAAATATTTTTGTACATGTAGGTCCTTTTCCCATTTTTATGATCTCCTTAGTACACAGACATAGAAGTTAGGTATTGCAGAATCAAAGGGTATGCACATTTTTATAGCCCTTTGTGCATATTTCCAAATTACTCTCCAGAACGGGTAGATCAGTTCACAACTCCACCAACAATGCATTAGTGTTCCAATTTTCCCACATCTTCTCCAACATTTATCATTTTCCTCTTTTGTCACTTAGCCAATCTGATAGGGGTGATATGGTACCTCACAGTTAGTTCTAATTTGCACCTTTCTAATCTATATTGATTTGGAGCATTTTTTTTCATATGACTATAGATAGCTTTAATTTCTTCATCTGAAAACTGCCTGTTCATATCATTGGATCATTTATCAATTGGGGAATGATTTATATTCTATGAATTTGACTCACTTCTACATATTTTAGAAATGAGGCCTTTGTTAGAAACCTTGGCTGTAAAAATTGTTTCCCGGCTTTCTGCTTTCTTTCTAATCTTGGTTGCAGTGGCTTTGTTTGTGCAAAAACTTTTTCATTTAATGTAATCAAAATTATCCATTTTGCATTTCATAATGTTCTCTATCTCCTGTCTGGTCATAAATTCTTCTCTTCTCCATAGATCTGACAGATAAACTTTTCCTTGCTCTCCTAATTTGCTCATGGTATCACCCTTTATGTCTAAATTATGTACCCATATTATGTACCCTTATCTTGGTATATGGTGTACTATGTTGGTTCATGCCTAGTTTCTGCCATATTATTTTCCAGTTTTCCCAGCAGTTTCCGTCAAATAGTGAGTTCTTATCCCAGAAGTTCGAATCTTTGGGTTTATCAAACAGTAGATTACTGTAGTCATTGACTACTGTGCCTTGTGTACCTAACCTATTCCATTGATCCACACTCTATTTCTTAGCCAGTAGTTCTGATGATTACTATTTCATAACACAATTTTAGATCTGGTACAGCTAGGCCACCTACCCTTGCATTTCCATTCATTAATTCCTGTAACATTCTGAACCTTTTGTTCTTCCAGATGAATTTCGTTATTATTTTTTGTAGCTCTATAAAATAATTTTTTGGTAGTTTGATTGGTATGGCACTGAATAAATAAATTAATTTAGGTAGAATTGTCATTTTTATTATATTATATTAGGTCAGCCTACCCATGAGCAACTGATACATCTTTTTTTTTTTAAATTAATTTGTTTTTAGTTTTCAGCATTCACTTCCACAAGATTTTGCGTTCCAAATTTTCTCCCCATCTCGTCCCTCACCCTACCCCAAGATGGCATGCATTCTGAATACCCCTTCTCCTAATCTGCCCTCCCTTCTATCTCTCCCCCCCTTCTCTTATCCCGTTCCCCTTCAATTTTCCTGTAGGGCAGGATAGATTTCTATACTCCATTTCCTGTATATTTTATTTCCCAGTTGCATATGAAATAATTTTTTTTTAACTTTTGTTTTTAAAACTTTGGGTTCCCAATTTTCTCCCTTCCTCCCCCCCCCATTAAGAAGGCAAGCAACTCCATACAGGTTATTCATGTGTAGTCATGAAAAACACCTCCATAGTAGTCATGTTGTGAAAAACTAAGCATACTTCCCTTCATCCTATCCCGCCTCCCATTTATTCTATTCTCTCTTTTGACCCTGTCCCTCCTTAGAAGTGTTTGCTTCTTATTAACCCCTCCCCCAATCTGCCATCCCCTCTATCATCCTCCTGCTCTCTTGCCCCCCCCCCATTTTCCTGTAGGGTAAGATAGATTTCCATACCCAATTGAGTGTGTATGTTATTCTCTCCTTAAGCCAAATCCGATGAGAACAAAATTCACTCATTCCCTCTCGCCTTTCACCATTTCCCCTCCACTGTAAGTCTTTTCTTGTCTGTTTTATGTGAGATAATTTACTCCATTCTACCTCTCCCTTTCTCCTTCTCCCCATAAAATCCTCTCTCACTGCTTAATTTTATTCTCCAGATATGACCCCTTCATTTTCAACTCACCCTGTGCCCTCTATCTACAATTTTTTCCCCTCCAACTACCCTAATACTGACAAAGGTCTCATGAGTTACAAATATCATCTTTCCATGCAGGAATGTAAACAGTTCAACCTTAATAAGTCTCTTACAACTTCTCTTTCCTGTTTACCTCTTCATGTTCCACTCCAGTCTTGTATTTGAAAACCAAACTTTCTATCAACTCTGGTCTTTTCATCAAGAATGCTTGAAAGTCCTCTATTTCACTGAATGTTTATTTTTTCCCCTGAAGGATTATACTCGGTTCTGCTGAGTAGGTGATTCTTGGTTGTAATCCTATCTCCTTTGCCCTCTGGAATATTATATTCCAAGCCCAGTGGTCCCATAATGTAGAAGCTGCTAAATCTTGTGTTATACTGATTGTGTTTCCACAATACTTGAATTGTTTCTTTCTGGCTGCTTGCAATATTTTCTCCTTGACCTGGCAACTCTGGAATTTGACTACAATATTCCTAGGAGTTTTCCTTTGGGGATCTCTTTTGGTGGATTCTTTCAGTTTCTATTATGCCCTCTGGTTCTAAAATATCAGGGCAGTTTTCCTTGACAATTTCTTGAAAGATGATGCCTAGGCTTTTTTTTTTTGATCATGGCTTTCAGATAGTCCAATAATTTTGAAATTATTTCTCCTGAATCTATTTTCCAGGTCAGTTGTTTTTCCAATGAGATATTTCACATTGTTTTCTATTTTTTCATTCTTTTGAATTTGTTTTGCTCCATTCTAATTTTTAAGGAAGTATTTTCCTCAGTAAGCTTTTGGATTTCCTTGTCCATTTGGCCAATTTTGCTTTTTAAGGCATTCTTCTCCTCATTGGTTTTTTTGGACCTCTTTTGCCATTTGGGTTAGGCTATTTTTTTAAGGTGTTATTTTCTTCAGTATTTTTTTGGGTCTCCTTTAGCAATCTGTTGACTTGTTTTTCATGATTTTCTTGCATCACTCTCATTACTCTACCCAGTGTTTCCCTTTACTTCTCTTAATTGCTTCTCAAAATCCTTTCTAGCTCTTCCATGGCCTGGGACCAATTCCTATTTTTCTTGGAGGCTTTGGATGTAGGAGCTTTGATTTTGTTGTCTTCTTCTGGTAGTATGTTTTGATTTTCTTTGTCACCAAAGTAAGATTCTATGGTCTGACTCTTTTTGTGCTGCTTGCTCATGATCCCAGCCAGTTACAAACAGCAACAAATAACAAAGTGTTATAAACTCTTTGTTAAGGTAGGGGTCTGCTTCCAGTGTGGAGAATGTACTGTCCCAAGCTTCAGGAGTTTTGTGCAGTTGTTTTCAGAGATACTTCTAGGGACCTGTGAATTTTCAATTCTTCCAAGGTGCTATGATCAAGGGCAAGGTGTTTATTCCTTTCCTGGCCTGTGCTCTGGCCTATGAGTGACCACAAGCACTCTTTTCTGCCTTGGAACTATGAAGAGGATTTCCTCTCCACCACCACTACAAGCTCCAGCACGCCAGTGCTCCTCCTCGCCTCAGGACCGCCACCCAGAACCATGACCCAGATCCAAGCATGGGCAAAAGCAAGAGAATCCTGTACCAGCAAAGAGATTCCTCCTCAGTCTGTGGGCTGAGCTCCAGAGGCAGCCATTGCCCCGGGGCTGTGTGTGGGCACTGGGGCTGGGACCACGCTTTTCTTCTCACCATAGACACAGACTTTTCCTACTGACCTTCTAAATTGTCTTTGGCATTCATGGGTTGAGAAGTCTGGAAATGGCCACAGTGGCCCGTGATTCAGTCCTCTGAGGCCTGCTCCGGGTTTGCTGAGGCCTGCTCCGGGTTTGCTGAGGCCTGGTTTCCCTGCATGCCCACACTGAACTGCGCTCCTCTCCCCGTCTGGTGCAATATACCTTTCTGATCAACCATCCAGGTTGTCTTGGGCTAGAAATTTGTTTCACTCTGTCTTTTTGTGGGTTCTGCTGCTTTAGAATTTGTTTAGAGTCATTTTTTACAGGTATTTGGAGAGATTTGAGGGAGAGCTTAAGCAAGTCACTGCTTTTACTCCGCCATCTTGGCTTCGCCCGCAACTGATATATTTTATAACAAGAACAAGAGTGGTTTGGTGCTACCTAATTTCAAAATACACTACAAAATAGTAATTATCAAAACTACAACCAAATAGATTAAAATGAATTGAATTGAAGTATTTATTAGGGACTTACTATGGGTCCTGTTCCAGGTACTAGAGATAGAAAAAAAAAGTTAAAAACAGTCCCTGCCTTCAAGAACCTTACTGTTCTCTGAAAGGATACAACACTAAAACAGATAAATACAACACAATCTGAGGAGGAAGAGAATACTAACAACTAGGGGAATCAGGAAAGATTTCCAGTAGGGAGAGATACCATAAGTTGAGTTTTGAAGAAAGTTAAGAGTGCTACGATGCAGAAGTGAAAAAAGAATACATTTCAGATATCAAGGCCAGCCTGTGCTAAGGCAGGGAGGCAGATGTTTGGTAAAAAGGTGTTAGATAAGTTTGGCAGCAAAAGAGAGTGAGTGAAGGGGAGAAATAGTAAATAAATCTGGAAGGCTAAGCTAGAGCCAAACCAAGAAGGGCTTTAAACACCAACATGAAAAATTTTTATTTTGTCCTAGAAGCAACATGGAATCTGAGTAAAGGAGAGACACAGTCAGGCTTGTGCTTTAAAAAGATTTTAACAGCTGTTTAAAGGTGGGATTGAAGAAAGAGTGAGACTGGAAGTTGGGAGTCCAATTATAAGCTAGTGGTATAGAGTCCAGGAAAGAGGTCATGACTATGGGAGTAGAGAAGTGACTGTTACAAGATATATTATACAGGTAGAAACAAGGACTGCTGAGGTGGAGGGAAGTCAGATATAGGGATGACAGGTAAATCTGAAGGAATCTTTCTCAACACTGGGCTACAGTATTGTAAAACGAACCCTGATTTTGGGAAAGGTAAACTTAAAGCCCCTCTTTTTTGATGAGTGGATCACTATGTACATGAGTAATAAAGTTTAAACTGTGCCTGATACCACCACTTCTAAAAACTGGAGAAAAAAATGAAGAGAACTGCGGAATCTCAGAGAAACATGTAAAAGTAATATTAATTAGAAAAATTTATATGGGTTGATTTTCACTACCAGCCACTCGCTGTATATATGATCACTACGAGGCATATCAATATCTGAGTCCGAGTGGTACAGGGCTGGATTCAGAGTCAAAAGACCAGGGAATAAATCCATGTGAGGCTACTTATTCCCTATGTGTCCTTGGGCAAGTCACTTAATAAATCTGGGCCTCAGTTTCCTCATCTGTAAAATGAAGGCATTAAACTGGATACCTCCAAGGTCTTTTCCAGCTAGGTAGTACCCTAAGTGCTGTTCTTGGAGTCAGGAAAACCTGAGTTTAGCTCTTGCCTCAGATACTTACTAGCTCTGTGATCCTGGGCAAGTCACTTAACTTTTCTCAGTCTCAATTTTCTCCTCTGTAAAATGAGAGGGCTGAACTCTATGGCCTCTAAGGTTCCTCCCAGGACTATGCTTGGTGTAAGGTATAAAATGACAAAAATGAAATAATTCCTTCTCTCAAGGAGCTAACACGGTATTATATTATATGTGCCCAATGAACCAATGAACTTGCAAAAAGTTTCCTTTGACAAAAGAAAACTATATTTACACTCAGAGTACTACTATTCACGTCACATAGTAAATGGACTTGTTATGACTTTAAAAAAATCTTATTTATGAGGTGGTGACCCCAAAGGAGGTTGGCTTTAATATAACAGTGAGCTTGAATTTGCCTAGTTACCTTAAAAAGAGTAAACAAGTTTAGATTACTTTTTGTACTAGAAAAAATTTCTTTTACACCATATTTCCATAGAGCAACAAGAACACAATTTTCCTATAAATTTCACACCATTACCACTCAGTACTGTCATTTTTGAAGAGGTAATTTCAAAACCTATTGAAACTTACACATCAAATCTGGTTATACTGAGTAGATGATACAGAAAATCTGCCTACTTGGGCATAAGATGCTGATAAACATTTCACATCATAATCAACTCTTGCTATCCATAAGTAGATTATCTGAAGACTATTAACGTCAAATAGTAGAATCCAAAGCTGCCAGCAGTAGAAGAGAGTTAAGTGGGAGCAAGGGCTGAGCTCAGAAAGAAAAGTACCCATATAATTACCCTGAAATACCAAACAAAAGGATATGGGAATGACCCACCATTTTTTATTATTTATGACCTTATGCCTGGCATTAGTTCGGATATACAGGAATAAAGAGAATACATTTTAACATATGGCATATATATGAAAAAATATATATAATATTTGCATAGATATAGATAAAATCATTACAGTATACAAGATGTAATATAAATATGGAAAGCAGAATTCAATGTTATCCATCCAACAGCCTTAAATATTAACTTTAAAATAATGACTTTGAAATTGATGAAAGATACTTATTTGACCATATGTGGCTAATAAAACCACAACAGAAAATTAATTCCAAAAACTTCCTTTAGGATATTCAATATTCGAAGTCTTAATAAACTTAGAGCTATTGCAAAGTTATGTGAGACTTTTAAAACACAAAGGTGAAATCTATTAACCCAGTATTAGTACATTACACATTTTAAGCTGGTATTCCAGTAGTAACCCACTGAACAGAAGGGCTAATGAGGAAATGAATCTATGGTTTTGAGTTTGATAACATCATGTTGTAACAGCAATTAAGGCAAGAGTTTCACACCCCTTTGGCAACCTGAACCATACGGACAGACTTGTTTAAATCAAAATAAAGTTTTGAAAGGAAAAAAAAAAACATAGGATTACAAAGAAAACTGATTATGTTGAAATAATAATTTTTTTTTCCTATCCACGTTTGTTGACCCCCTGAAATCTATTCATAAACCCCAAGATTTGAAACTCTCAAGCAAGATAAGACTCAGATATGGGAAAGTAAACTTGTAAAAAGCGAAAGAAAAGCCTCTTCAAATGATTAAGACCGTTGTTTCCACATCTGAAAATTTAAACGTATATTCCCATGAAACTAAAAACAATTAGACAATTTCTCTTTAAAGAATTTGTGAAAATAGGATACTGAAAAAATTATCACACTCACCTATTGTCAGTGCTATGAACTGGAAAGTGGGGATAAAGTGCACAAAGAAGAGCAGCAATTGAAGAATTTGAAGTACTCAAAGAATATCTGCAAAAAAAGATTTAAGGCCTTATTACAGATATTACAGCTAGCCATAGTTTGTAAGCCACTACCAAAAATCTAAAGTTTGGATATTGTGCAATTTGGGAACATGATCAGATGCACAAATATCTTTCAAGTCAACAAAAGCTTTCTCTAAGAAAGAAACATTTTAGAATTAGTTAAAACAAAGTTAACTAATGATTTCCTAGATTAAAGTAACAAGATTCCAGAGATAATAAAGTTTTCACTTTATTTTTCAAATATTTCTCACTTTCATTTTAAAAAAGAAATAAAGTTTATAAATGAAGGTTCTCCAAACAAGAACCCAGAGAACATTTCAAGTATTAAAAGAGGTGGAGCAATTTGATCTTACTCCCAATATTATAATATGCCACAGACAGGAACAAAACTCTTTTTTGAACTTGAGATAACCTATTTTTTCTTCTTCAGCAAAACATACAGTGATAAATACATGAAGAAAAATGAAGTCACATTATCAAAAATTTTGGATAGCTATTCATCTAAACACAAAACCAAGTAATAATAACACTTTTACAAATTCTATATTTATATGTTAGAAGAATATGATTTCTCTTCTAATTTTTCTTTATGATTATTAATATTAAGGTCACATATACATTTAGAATATGCTGTGGTATGGGGTCTAAGGTGTTTGGTCTAAGCCTAATTTCTGTCAGACTGCTTTCCAGTTTTCCCAAAAGTTTTTAATCAAATATGGAGTTTTTCCATACACAGCTTATATTTTCCACTTTATCAAACACTGGGTTATTGAGTGTTACTGTTTCTGAATTTCCTTTGTCTATTCTGTACCAATGATCTATCTATTCCTTAACCAATATCAGATTATTCTGATGATTTCTGAATGTAGTTTGAGGGCTGGAAGTGCTAGTCCTTATTTCTTTTCCCTTAATGTTCTATATCTTTTGTTTTTCCAAATAAATTTTATTATTATTTTATCAAATTCTGTAAAGTATCCCCTTGATAACTTGATTCTGCATAGCATTAAAAGTGTAAATTAATTTTGGTGGCATTGTCATTACCATATTGGCACTGCCCAGCCATGAGCACTAAATATTCCTGCAGCTCTTTAGGTTATTATTTATTTCTTTAAAGGAGTGCTTTGTAATTGAATCCATACATATCTTTTGTGTGTTTTAAGAGGTTGATCACCAGATATTTTATGCATTTTATAGTTATTTGGAAGCAGATTTCCCTTTTTATTATGCTTCTTATATTTTGTTATGTAGAAACGCTGTTGATTTTTGAGGATTTCGTAGCCTGCAACTTTCCTGAAGCTACTCTACTGAGGGTTTTCCAAGGAAACCATCATGTCATTACCAAATGGATAGTTTTATTTGCTCTTTACCTATCATTATTTAATTCCTTTCTCTTATCTTATTGCTATTGTCAGCATTTCTAAAACTATATTGAATAATGGTGGAGAGAATGGGTACCCCTTCTTCATTCTCATATTTACTGAAAAAGGTTCCAGTGTAACCTCACAGCATGTGATGCTTGTTTTTTTGCTTTTATGATATTAAAAAAAGGCCCCTCTAGGCCTGTACTTAGTAGGGTTTCCAGCATAAAAGAGGGATGTACTTTGTTAAAGGCTTTTTCTGCATTTATTGAGATGATCAAGTGGTTTTGATTGTTTTAGTTTTTAATATGATTTAATTATATTGTTTTCCTAATGCTGAACCATCCTTGCATCCCTGCAATAAATCCCAATTGAGCATAATGAATGACTTCTTGGATAAATTATTGTGTCTGATAGGATTTAATTTTAAAATTTTCAATCAATGTTCATTAATGACAATGGCTTATAATTTTCTTTCTGTGATTTATCTTCCCCAGGTTTAGGTATTAGGACTGTATTTGTGTCATAAAAGGACTCCGATAGGGTGATTTCTTAATTTTTAAAAAATAATTTGTGATTTATAGGTACAAACTGTTCTTTAAACCTTTTATAGAATTCTCCTATGAATTCTTCAGGTCCAGGAGACTTTTTCTGTAGTTCCTTTGTAGGTGGATTTATTTCCCTTTCTGAGATGGTTTATTTAAGATCTCTACCTGGTCTTCCAAGAGTATGGATATTTTATATTTTTGAAGGTATTTTCTATTTCTTTTGATTTCAGTTTTGTTAGCAGGTAACTGTGCATAATATGTTCTGATTATTTAAGACTCTTCTAGTTTTGCTGTGATTTTCCCTTTGCTCATCTGCTATTTTGTTGATTTGATTTTGTTTCTTTCTAATCAGATTGGCTAAGAGTTTATCAATTTTAATTCTCTTCAAAGAACTAGCTTTTAGTCTTACTTATCATTTCTATGGAGCTGTTTCTTATTTATCTATTTACCCTCTAATTTTTAATATTTCCATTTCTGTTCTTATTTTAAGTTTATTTGATGATTTTCTAATTTTTAAATGTTTATTCTGTTCATTAATCTTCTCTTTTTTTCTATTATGTATTAATCTACAATTGTAAGGCTATGATTTTTCCCCCAAGGAACCACTTTAGCTAGACCTTAGAAATGTCAGTATATCATTTCATCATTTTTTTTTACACAGCTATTCACTGAATAACTATGTTGTTCTCTGATACACTCGTTATTTAAAATCTCATTGTTAAGTCTCCATTTGGGTCTGTATATTTTGTTTGTGGTCCCTGAACCAATTTCTATTTTTATTCCACTATGGTCTATAGAGGATGTATTGGTTATTTTTGCCTTTTGCTTGCAATTTTTTTTGCTTTTATTATATAAATATAAAATACTGCTTGCAATATTTCTATGCCCAAGTACAGGGTCAATTTTTGTATAAAAAAAAAGTTCCACTTGGTGCAGAGAAATATGTATTGTTTTTACTGTCCTATTTAGAAGACACCATAAGTCTTTTAACTCTAGTTTCTCTAAAAATTTGTTCAGTTCCATATTTTCCCTTTATCTTTCTGTTAGACATCCAAAACTGACAAAGGGATACTGAAGTCTCCAGTCACTACTGTGTTACTGTCTACGTCTTCTTGAAACTCAGATAAAGTTATATTTATGAATTCATATGATAAGGAATTTGGCTGTCAAGGCTCGAGCAAACCTCTGTAACCTGGAGCCCGGGTCTCTATGGAACTGCAAAGACCCAAGGGAAAAAGGGCTACAGATGTGTCTTTTCATGTGAAGCTGAACTGTGTTTTTAGATCTGCTAGTGTGGTCTAACCACCAGTACTGTGGGAGGTGAGGGAGCGGTGGTGAATGAACTTAGGGTCAGTGATCCTTGGTTCTTGGGTTTTAGGTTTGCCTTTTTTTTTTTTTAAACTTTCTTTTGCATTCTGCATGTCCCATGGAAAAAGCTAAAATTGCTTTATTTCTGGTGCATAATTTATGTTTTGGAGAGGTTTGAGAGGTCATGGGGATTGGAGAAAATGTCTATTCCCCCATGTTGCTGCTCACAGAACACAAACTATTTCTTTAATCAGCTAAGTGATTATCGTGCTTTTTGTATCTCTTTGTCTAAAATTTCAGTGGCTTCACTATAACAGCTAATATTTATATATCACTTTAAGGTTTTCAAAGAGCTTCACAAATATTTTACTTCATCCTTACAACAACCTTGAGAAGTAAGTGCTATTATACAATGAGGAAAGTGAGGTTCAGAGAGGTTAAGTGACTTGCCTGGGGTCACACAGCTCGGAAGTGTCTGAGGCCAGATTTGAACCCAGATTCTGAGCTCTATCCACTGTGCTCTATAAGTAAGCTGTTCGACTAGTAAGATACTGAGGAGCACAGATCGTACACTTTATTTCACCCTGGGTATGTCAGGAAATGCAATCAATATTTTCTATGCTTATATCCTTGAACCATCTATATAAATTCTTCTATCCAATTAGTAACATTAAACAAAAGATAGGATTATCGTGTGGTTTAGAGCAAAAAATGTTGGATTGTCTGAGAACCTGGATTCAAATCTCCTACCTATAACTTGCAAAACTTCGGTTTTTTTTAATCTGTAAAATGGGGTTAGAGTAGACGGCCTCTGGAATCTCTCCCAACTCTACATCTATACTCTTGTATTACTTCATTTCTCAGGCGTCCTCTGAAGTAGGATTTGAATTACATTAACACTAATTTTCTGTAATGACAGCAACAGAATTTGTGACAATTTCAAGTTAAATTTTTGACCATTAGATTGCAACTACATATTTTAGACCTAAAATTATTATCCTGGATTTTAATTTGATAACAACCTAATTAGTGACCCTGGGCTTTTCAAAATTCTATAGCTTGGGCCAAGGATCTCTAGGACACCAATGGCATGCACAGGAAATGTAGAAATATTCCCCCAATAATAAATACATTTTATACTTAATGACTCAAGAGTGAAAAAGTATGGCAAGAGAGGGGATTAAATTAATTCAACAAATATTTATTAAGTAGCTGCTCCATGCAAAGCATTACAGTGATGACAGGAGACTGGAATATTCAACTTATTGTCTGAATTGCCTGGGGCACTGAAGGTCAAAGAGCTAGTTGGTGTCAGAGGCAGGATTAAACAGCCAAGGCTGGCTCTTTATCCACTATATCTCTCATGCCCACTTTATAGATAAGCAGATTGCTAAACGATTTGCTCAAAGTCAGACAAGTGAGCTAAGCAATGGAGCTAAAGGAGAATCAAATCTTCTTACTCCAAGCCTCATGCTCTTTCCCCTCAAGAGTCCTTACTTGTATTTTTTAAATCAAGGGAATTATTTATTAGTTAACTGTAACTAAAAGACTG